>NC_082683.1:49750346-49875784 GCF_949987515.2 Delphinus delphis
TCACGAATAACTGAACAGCCAACTGGGAAGCCAGGGATTCTCACGTATGAAAATTATTATTGTTTGATTGATTTTTAACCCACCCACTGCCTGAGGGTCCTTTGAGTCATGCCGTACGTATGCAGCATGCAAACCAGTGGGGGCTGATTGGCTGGGGATGAAGTCAGGGTTATTTACAATCCTATATTTATAATATCTACCTACAAGGGGAAAATCTCCTCTGTTTTATGCCATTACCTATAATCAGGAATTTGCTGGCAACGCACGCTCACGAACACTGACAATGGCTCCCGCGTCTCACCTGCCCCGACAGGCCAAGAGATGCTTCCCAGTTCCTTTCCTCCATCCCAGGGCTGAGCTGTATGGAACGTTCTCAGGTCTGGCAGTCACTCATGCCTGGCTTGAAGCCCAGCACGGTCACTGACTTGCTATGTGACTTCAGGCAAGTGACAAACTCTCTGAGCCTCAGTTTCCCCCCTCAGGGATATTACCATGAGGATTAAATCAAATAAAGTGGCACACATAGTAAAGTGTTCAAAATATGGCTTTGCTGGGCTTCCCTGGTGGCGCAGTGGTTGAGAGTCCGCCTGCCGATGCAGGGGACGTGGGTTCGTGCCCCGGTCCAGGAAGATCCCACATGCCGCGGAGCGGCTGGGCCCATGAGCCATGGCCGCTGAGCCTGCGCGTCCGGAGCCTATGCTCTGCAGCGGGAGAGGCCACAACAGTGAGAGGCCCGCGTACCCCAAATACAAAAACAACAAAATATGGCTTTGCTGAGGGGACATCGAAGAACGTGAGGTAGGAGAAATTCTGCTCCAGGACAATGGTGGCTATATTTTTGAGGTCATAATTGGGAAGGGACAAGGCTCCACACACATTTTAGAACCATCAGTCATTTGTTTGCCTTATATTAGTAAGTCTGGAAACAATGCCTCCTCTATACAGCAAGGTTGAAATTCACATTACCTGTCCTTGAGCACTTACTACACGTCAGGAACTGGGGTGGATAGATGCAGGGTCATTTAGAGATGAATGTCACATTGTCCCTGCCATCACGGAGCTCACAAGTAACCAAGATTCTCTGAGTTAGATGTAGTGTCCAGACCACCTTAATTCCTGGGCCTTGACCCCAGACATTGAATCGTAATCTCTGGAGAAAAAGCCACTGGTCCTGCATTTTCACAAGTCTCTCTGATTGATATTATGTACACTTGTCAGCAGTTAGCAGCATCCAAGATTTATTGTGTGTTGATTATTCATTCCTTCACTCGACAAATATGTGCTGAGGGTATTTCTGCACCAGGCGCCGGTCTAAGTGCGTTATATGCGCTGTTTCAGCACATCTATAAAACAGGTACCGTTAGCCTTACTGCTCTAGCCAGAGAGCTAAGGAAAGTACACACTTTACATGACTGGATGTGTTAGGTGTCATAACAAAGTGACAGAGAATGTGCTCTGGAAACCCCCAAAAGGGAGAAACCACATCTAATAAAGAGAGGCAGTTCAAGGAAGCCTCTAAAAAGGGCCAGATCAAATTTCCCTCCATCAGAGTTTTGGAGTCCTTCAGGGATGGGCAAGGCACTCACTCACAAAAAAAAAAAAAAAAAGGCAATTGCTCCCAGGCTCCCTAGTTACAAGGTGTGGAAATGCAGATGAGCTGTTCCACAGAGAGATTTATACATCAGTAAGCACTTTGTGTGTTTCTCAGACATAATTGATAGCTTAATAATCATATCCATATGCACCAGGAAGGAAGCATGGGGCTTTTCTATTAATGTGAGGTGTTTTTAAAATGAGTTGTCATTCTTCAACTAGTTTGTGTCAGTGACATCTATTTTCCCTAAGTAAAACTAAGTGCCGTTTGTGGTTACAGAGCTATGAACGTGATGCCTATCAGATACACAGGATTCAAAAGAGAGAGAAAGAATAGTCAGTGCTGGCAAGGGTGTGGTGAAAAGGACATTCCCAGAAACTGCTAGAGTTGATGGGAGTGTAAATCGCGTTACACCCTTTCTGAGGGTTATTTGGCAGTATGTGTTAAGAACTTGAAGGAATATTCATACCTCTCAACTGTATCATTCCCACTCTGGGAAACTCTCCTCATGGAATAAGCAAAGGCTTGGAAATACACTTAGCAATCATTATGCTGTCCCTCACAGTGTGATTTTCTTTTTTAAGGGCATTAAATCAGAAAGAGTTGAAACATTCCACCACAGAGATTGGTTAGGTAAATGACCACAAATTCCCATAATAGAGGTGAAATACAACGTAAGCCCCATCAGGGTAGGGATCTCGTCTCCTTTGTTCATGCTGTATCTTCAGCACCTATCACAGTGCCAGGCACATAGTAGACACTCAGCAAATCTTTGTTGAATGAGTATAACACCGTAGTCAGGCAGGTGGACCTCCTGGCCCTCACTTTCCTCATCTGCAAAATGAGGGTGAACATAGAATATTTTCCATAGGATTCTACTGAGGATTGAAGGCCATAATGAACATGTAAGGTGGCATTAACATAGAAGCACAAAATAAACGCTGTCTGCTGTGATTATCCACGGGAGTTCATAAGGGAGTATCCTCATGGTTAGTAAACACCAACACCCCAACTAAATTCAGTGAGAATCAACAGTTGCAATAGGAAAGTACAAACACAGTATTTATATTTAAAAGATGAGAAGGAAGCTTACTAAGCTCAGTGATATCTGAACCACGGAAACACCATAATTTTCATAAGCAGAGGAACAATGTGCCCCTGAAAGACTTGTGATGAAAGACAGAGTTTAATACATCTATGCCTCACTCTCTGCATTCACAGCCCCTGAAGGGATCAAAGCAACTCGGCAGGATCTGGGGGCTGGGGCCGGGGAGCGGGGGGCAGCGGGGGAGAGAATCATGCTGTAATCAATTATCAAAATGGCAAACACAGGGCTTTGAAAACTTTATTCACGTCAAGCCACATGTTCGGTGTTGAGATTTGATCTTTGTCTGCGTGCTGATAAGAGGCCCCCCAAATGAAATTTAGTTCTTGGCATACTTCTAGAATTGGTAGAGAACATCTGGGAACCTCAGGGAAAGTTCTGTCATTTGCTATTTCAAGGTTTCCCCAAAGTGCTTCTTGGCTCTAGACAAAGCACATGTCCAGACGGCTTTTCCAGAACTTTGTCTAACAACTTCAGTTAGATCTTGCCAATCTAAAAATCCTATTGGGTAATTCATGTTTTCAGAGCTTGCCATAAAACTTCCTGGTGGCATGGGAAGCCCACAATAATCTGTGGTTAAGAGCAGTGATAATTGTTTGGAGTGACTTTGTGCTTTAAAGGAGCTACAGACAGAGTTCATATTATGGAATTTTAAGATGTTTCCCAGGCCACCAGCCTTAAATACCATCTGGGAACCCAGAGGAAGGCCAATGACACAAAAGCATTTTCGTGGTTCCACCTCCAGCTCCACTGGGCTGTTGGTCCAAAGGTGGGCTGTGGAGAGGGAAAATGGGAGAGAAACCAGTCCTGTACGTACAATTCAAGTATCAACTACTGAATTCAAGCATGAGAGACCCCTGACTGAAAGCATATTTATTGAGAGACATGTTGAGAACATTCATTAATCACAAAACATTTTTAATAATCATACCAGGTGAAAAACACTAATCTAGGAAAACTTCAGTTTAGGAAATAAATCCTATTTTGCTTGAGAAATTACTTTAATTGGCTTTTTGGACTCTGCAAATTGGCTTTTTGGACTCTGCAAATGTAGGTGCCAGAGGTTCAAAAAAGACAAGATTTACATTTTTAAAAATTTTACAACATAGTAGGAATTGGGGGTTTCCCACTGTCAGCCCCTGTCAGAGTCTAAGTGCATGAACTTGAGAGAGAAAGGAACATGGCCAGCCCCATGGAAGGAGGGGCTGAGTCACTGCCTTCAAGGGGCGGATGATGAATTCCACAGTATGCTGTCTGACATTTAGCTTTCCTTGTCTCCTCTCTTGTGATGTGACTTCCTGACTTCATCACCAAACTTTTAGTAAAATGCTGTATACAAAATGGTTCTGTGTTGGTAGTGCACTGGGGGCTGAGGAGACAGGAGCATGCCGGGGTTTTCCAGGGAAATAACTAGAGAGAACTGGAACAGCCATGAGGAGCAGGGGTGTGAGAGTGAAAAGTGGGTGAGAATTGAGGTGGAGGGGAAATTCATAGAACAAAGAAGGAGGGGTTCACAGGGCAATCTGCAGACACTTGAGGGACCTTCCCTCTGGAACCTTTGAGAAGACTGTTGGAAGCCCGGGCTTTGTGGAATATCATTTACATACAATAAAATACTCCCATTGTACATGTACGATTAAATCACTTTTGACAAATATATATACCCACGTAATCATCACCACAGTTCATATCTCCACCACCATCACCTAAAAATTTTCCTTCTGCCCGTCCTATCAATCACCACACACTCCTCGCCATAAAAAATGGTCAAACAAGCTTTTGTCACTGTAGATTAGGTTTGTCGCTTCTAGAATTTCATATAAATGGAATTATACAGTATAGGATGTATAAGATGATATATAGGATGATATTTGAGGTTCCTCCATGTGGTTGGTGGCTTGATTTGATGAGCAGTGACTCATTGTGTGGATATACCAAAATGTGTTGATTCATTCACCTGTTGGTGGTCATCTGGGTTGTTACCAGTTTGGGGATAGTATCAACAAATCTGTTATGAACATTTGTGTACAAGTCTTTGTGTGAACATATGTTTTCATTTCTCTTATGTAAATAACTTGAAGTGGAATTGCTATGGTGTAGGGTAGTTATATAGGTATCTGTTTAATTTTATAAGAAAATGCCTTTTCCCCAGAGTGGTTGTACTGGTTTTGTTACCACCGGCAACACAGAAAAATGTTAGTTAATCCACATCCTTTTCAATACTTGATATTGCAGTCTAAGTTTTGCCATTTTAATGACTGTGTCCTGGTGTCTCACTGTGATTTTAATTGACATTTCCCTAATGACTAATAATATTGAGTATCTTCTCATGCTTATTGGCCACTTTTATATCTTCTTTTGGAAAGTATCTGTTCTAGGCTTTTGCTCAATTAAAAAAATATATTTTTTGTCTTTTTATGTTTTAAGAGTTCTTTATATATGCTAGATATTTGTCCTTTGTCAGAATTATCTATGACAAATATTTTTCCCAGTCTGTGGGGTACCTTATTATTCTTTTGATGGTGTCTTTGGAACACCAGTTTTAATTTTTCAGGAAGTCTAATTTATCTAATTGTTTTTATACTGTTTGTGTCCTATTGAAGAAATATTTGCCAACATAAAGGTTGCAAATATTTTCTCAATGTTTTCTTCTGGAAATTTGTAGTTTTATCTTTTACATTTAGATCTATGATCCATTTTAAATTTTTTTGGTGTTGGGATTTAAGTTACTAGGTTAATGGTCTTGTTCCTGATCTTAGAATGAAAGTATTCTGTTTTTCACCTTTACGTATGTTAGCTGTAAGATTTTCACAGATGCTCTTTTTTAAAATTTTTATTGGAATATAGTTGATTTACAATCATAGATGCTCTTTATCAAGTGGTTGAGGAAGTTCCCTTCTATTCTTAGGTCAAGAGGTGTTTTCTTTCATTATTAAAAACATAATGATAAATATAAATTTTTTTAAATGCTTTTTCAGCACCCATTAAACTTTTCTTCTTTCCTATTAATATATTAAATTATATTAACCAATTCTTAAATGTTAAACCAAACCTGTATTCCTGGAATAAACCCCATTTGGATGTGGTATATTACCCTTTTAAAATATATTCCTGGATTTTATTGGTTACTTTCTAAAAGGATTTTTACACCAATCTCATGAGGATATTAGTTTTTTTTTTCTTATAAAGTCTTTGGTTTTGATTGCAAGATAAGGTTAGCCTTATAAAATGAGTTGTGAAGTGTTTCCTCCTCCATTCTTTTCTGAAACAATTTAAGTAGGATTGGTATTATTTCTCTCTTAAATGTTTGATATAATTTACCTTGGAAGACTTTATTTTTATCTATGGAAATGTTTTAATAACAATTTCAAATTCTTTAGTTGATTTAGGGCAATACAAGTTTTCTGTTTCTTCTGCTATCTGTTTTGGCAATTTGAATATTTCAGAAATTTGTGCATTTCATTTAAATTGTTGAATTTTTGGTATAAGATTGCTTATAATATTACCTTATTGTTCTTTAAATTTCTTTTGGACTTGTAATGATGTCCACTCATTTATTCTTGTTACTGATCATTTAGGCCTTCTTCCTCTGCTATTTGATGAGTCTACTAGAGATTTTTTTTTTTTTTTTTTTTTTTGCGGTACAAGGGCCTCTCACTGTTGTGGCCTCTCCCGTCGCGGAGCACAGGCTCCGGATGCGCAGGCTCAGCAGCCATGGCTCACGGGCCCAGCCGCTCCGTGGCATGTGGGATCTTCCCGGACCGGGGCACGAACCCGTGTCCCCTGCATCGGCAGGCGGACTCCCAACCACTGGGCCACCAGGGAAGCCCAGTCTACTAGAGATTTATCAACTTATTTATGTTTTTAAAAAACCAGCTTTTAGATCCATTGATTCCCTAAGATGGTTACTCTATGTCATGCTTTCTGCTATTATTTTTATTATTTTGTTTCTTCTACATATTTAGGTTTGAAGCAGTTTTCTTCTTCTAGATTCTTAAGGTGGATCACTGATTTGGACATTTCTAATTTTCTAATATAAGCATGTAAAGCCATAAATTTCTCCCCGACCACTGCCTTAACTGCATTCCACAAACTTTGATGTGTGTTGTCATTTTCATTCAGTACAATATATTTTTCTAGTATACTTTGTGATTACTTTTTGACCCATGAATTATAGAGAACTGTGTTGCTTAATTTCCAAATATTTGAGGATTTTCCACACATATGTCTGGAAATATGATTTCTAATGTACTGTGGTCAAAGAGCATACTCCACATGACTTTAATACTTTTAAAAGTATTATTTTCTTGCATATGGTAGATCTTGTTAAATGTTCCATGTGCACTTGAAAAGTAGGTGCATTCTGATGTTGCTGGGTGGAATGTTCCATAAATATCAATAATATCAAGTTGGTTGATACCTTTGTTGAAGTCTGCTATATTTCTTTATACTTGTTATAACAATCTGTGGATTCGTCTATTTCCCCTTTCTGTTCTGTCAGTTTTTGCGTCATACATTTTGAAGATCTGGGGTAGGGACTTAGGAGTATTGTGTCTTTCTGATGAATTGACCCTTCTGTCATTATGAAATATCCCACTTTATCCCTGGTCATATCGTTTTTGCTGAACCCTACTTTGTCTGATGTTATTATAGCCAATCCAGATCTCTTAAGACTGGTGTTTTCACAGTAATTTTTTCCACCCTTTTACTCTATGTCTTTATATTTAAAGAGGTTTCTAATAGTATATTGTTGAGACTTGCTTTTTAAAAAATCTATTCTTACAATATCTGCCTTCCAATTTGAGTGTTTCCACTATTTACATTTAATGTTATTAGCAATATTCTGCTTCAATCTACCATCTTGTTATTTGTTTTCCATTTGTCTCATCTGTCCTTTGGACATTCTTTACCTTTTTCTGCCTTCCTTTGGATTGATTATTCCACTTTCTCTCCATTATTAGCTTATTAGTCTACAATTTTATTTTATTTTCAGTGACTGCTCTAGGCAGGGGTTAGCAAAATACAACCTGTAGTCAAATCTGACTCACTATTTATTTATTTATTTAATTTATTTATTTATTTTTATTTATTTATTTATTTTTGCGGTATGCGGGCCTCTCACCGCTGCGGCGTCTCTCGCTGTGGAGCATAGGCTCCGGAGGCACAGGCCCAGTGGCTATGGCTCACGGGCCCAGCCGCCCCGCGGCACGAGGGATCCTCCCAGACCGGGGCACGAACCCACACCCCCTGCATCGGCAGGCAGACCCTCAACCACTGCGCCACCAGAGAAGCCCCACTATTTATTTTTATAAATAAAGTTTGATTGGAACAGATCCTCACTTACTCATTTGTGTATTGTCTATAGCTGTCTATCTAGCTAAGGAGTTTCATGCTATAAAGGCAGAGCTGAGTAGTTGTGACAGTGATCATCTCACCCACAAGCCTAAACTATATACAATCTGACCTTTACAGAAGAAGTTTGCCAACTCCTGCTGTAGTATTTACTATATGTTTCTGTAACTTACCACAATCTACCTTCAAATAATATACCACTTCACATATAAAAACTGTAATATCATATACTTTCATTTTTCCTCTCCTGTCCTTTGTTCTGTATTTTACTTCTACATATATTATTATCTCCAAATATATTGTTATTATTTTACTTTGAAGAGCCCATTATTTTTAAAGATATTAAGAAATAGGGATTTCCCTAGTGGTCCAGCAGTTAAAACTCTGAGCTTCCACTGCAGGGGGCACAGGTTCAATCCCTGGTCAAGGCACTAAGATCCCACATGCTGAGCGGTGCGGCCAAAAAGTAAAAAAAAAAATTAAGAAATAAAAGGTATTTTATATTCACTCATACATTTACCATACTTTGCATTCTTCACTTCTTTTCTACATCCAAGTTTTCATCTGTTGAAATTTTCCTTCTGTCTAAAGGACATCCTTCAATATTTCTTATAGTCAGGTCTTCTGGCAAGAAATGATCTCAGCTCATATTTGTCTGAAAGTCTTTATGTCATCTTCATTTCTGAAGACTATTTTCATTGGGTATAAAATATTAGGTCAACATTTGTTTTTTTCTTCTTCTATTATTCAGCACTTTAACTACAGTGTCCCATTGTCTTCTTACATAGTTTCAGATAAAAAGTCTATAATCATTTTTTTTTATCTTTGTTCCTCTACACATAATGTGTGTTTTTTTCTTTGGTTACTTTTAACATTTTCTCGTTATCACTTGTCTTTGAAAATTTGGTTATAATGTGCCCTGGTGGAGTTATCTTTGTTATCTTGATTGAGCTTATATTTTTCATCAAATTTGGGAATTTTTAACTATTATGTTTTCAAATATTTTTCTGCTTCCCATTGCCCTAACCTCTCCTGTAATTCTGTTAAACCACTTCAAAATTGTCTCAAATGTCACTGAGACACTGTTAGTTATGTTTTTCAATTATTTTCTTCCATGTGATTCATTTGGATTGCTTCTATTACCATGTCTTCAAGTTTACTAATATTTTCTCCTGCAATATATAATATACTCTTAATCTTTCCAAAGACGTTTTCATTTGCATATACATTTTTTAATCTCTAGAAGTTTCATTTTGTCTATTTTAAAATCCTCCATCTCTCTCCTCACTACATACGTGTTTATAATAATTCCATATAACTTAAGAGCTGTTTAAAGTCCTTCTCTGCAGTTCTATCATCTCTATTACTTCTTGGTCTGTTTCTATTGACTGTTTTTATATTCCTGATTGTAGATGACATGTGCCTACTTCTTGGCATATCTATTTGTTTTTTAGTGGATACTGACCAAGGTGTTTTATGCTGAGGGTCTGGATTTTGTGGTTATCCTTTAAAGAGTGTTGAGCTTTGTTCTAGCAGGGAAAGTTACTTGCTGATCAGCCTGATCCCTTCCAGACTTCTTTTTAAGACTTTTTAGGGCAAGTCTAGAGACAGTTTAACCGTCTATTAAGGCATCACACCTCTCTGGTCTCTACTGAATGTCCCAGATGATCTATGAGGACCTTCTACTCTTAGTAGTTGGAGTCTCCCAATTCTGTGACCTCTGTGAATTGTTCAGCCTACAGCTCCCCAGTCATCTATCACCTGGTCTCATGGAGTTATGTCCTAGGCATACATGAATTAATATTCAGCAAAGACTCTGAAGTACTTTTTCTATGTTGCTCTCTTTTCTCTGAAACTCTGCTCTACAATTTTGGGTCACCTCAGCCTCCCAGATCTCTGATCTCTGTTTTCTCAACTTTGTGAGACCGCTGTGTTCGGCTTAGGATTCCCTTGCCTGCAATGAGATCCAGAATGTGATTCTAGGCAGAAGGCCAAGGGCTTACCTCACTTATTTCCCTTTTCTTGGGAATCACAATACCATACTGTTTGTTGTTCAATGTCTGAAAGCAGTTGTTTTGTATAATTTTTTCCAGTTTTCTTATTGTTCATGATGGGAGAATATGTCTGGACCCTATCACTCCATCATGGCCTGACATAGAAGTTCAGCTATTGCACTTTTATTTGTACATTAGAGAAAAGGGTAAACCTCAAGACTGGAAACAGGGGTATTCATGTTACAAGAGCAAAATGAAACAACATTTGCAAAGAGTGATGTCTAAAATGTGAAAACCATCCTAGCTTGCATTAAAGGAAGTATGGTGTCTAAGACTAGGAAAGAGATAATCCCACTTAATCCCACTCTACACACAATTGGTCTTGTTCCTGCATTCATTTATTTCATGGAGTTTTGAGCACCATCTTTGTCATTGTCTGTGCTAGGCACTGAGGATACCATGATGAATGAGATATAGCCTTTGTCCTTAAAAAACTCATAGACCGGGGAGAAACAGACAACATGGAAATAATCATACATCATGATAAGTAATACAGTAAAGATAATCCCAGGGGTTATGAGAACACAAAGGAGGGATAGCTATTCCAAACTGAGTGAGTGGGGGAGTGTCAAGGTGGACTGTCTATAAGGGACAATGACTTATGAGTGGCGTCCCAATGCATGAGTAAGAATGCATCAGATGAAGAAAGTGGAAGGAGTTGAGGGTAAATCACACACATGAAAAAGCCTATTTAATTTCTTCAGGGAATTACATGTATTTCAGAGTGGCTGAAGTGTCAAGTGGGAAGAAGAGGAGTGAGGTGAGATGAAGCTAAAACGAGATGTAGGAGCTGGGTAGTATAAGGTCTAATTAAAATTTTTAATTCTATTCTAGGAGAACTGAGGAACTATTGAATAGTTTATCCAGGTGAATAATAGCCTAATTTGTCTTTTAGAAAAGTATCGTGGGCTGCAGTTTGGAAAACAGGGCTGTATGGGGGAAATAATGATCCATCAGGAAGATTTAGCATTAATTTAGGCAAAAGATGCTTTGGACCTAATATGTTATTGGAAATGGGAACCAAGATAAGTAGATGAATGAGAGACATTTAGAAGGTATAATCAACTGAGCCTAAAGAGTGGCCAGATATGGGGAGTAAGGAAAGGGAGGAACCATAGACAGCACCTGGAGTTTGACTAGGATGACTCAAGCATTCTATTAAGGGATAGCAGATTTCTTTGTTTCTGTCTGGATTGACTATTGTTTTGCCATGTGTGTGATTCCAACCTTCTGGTTACCTGGGCCTAGGCACTTCCTCTGGGTGTTTGGGATTGTTTCCTGTCTGCTAAGCTGCCTTCTATCTCTTGCCTCTTCTAACAGTCAGAATGTGTGTGAGGCAATACTCCTGGCTGCTCTCCTGGTTCTGCCTGGATTACCAGGTTGGGTACCTTACTGGGTTTGTCTCATTCCTCTATGTGCTCTAGACCCTATATGTCCAGCTCAAAAGGTCTGCCATATTTCTTTCTATTATTCATGGGAAATTGTGACATAGAGCTGACAAAATAATACTTGGAGATCAGCACTAGAAAGGAGTTAGGCACTATGTGGAACAACATGTCAATTTTGCAGCTGAAAAAATTAAAAACATAGATTCATCATTCCATTGATACATTCCCTAAACCTGTGTTGATTTTACTACCCTTCCTGGATCAAATATAACTTATTAGTAATTATAACTCTCCCATGTATAGAGGCATATCTGTATATTCTTAGTCTTGTATTGGGTAAGAAAGATGGTGATTTCCTTGCATTATGGATATCAAGACTGAAGGATAGAGGTTCAACCTACAAAAAGTGAACCTAAGAACTGATCAAGAAAGACTGATGGGACCATGGTCAAGACTACTAGCTGTTCCGTAATATGGGTTCTCTTCTCCTTTTTTGGTAATAGAACCTTCAATTTTTAGGTGAGTAAAAACCTTGTAGTTAGGTAAATGTGTCAAAGTCCCAACAGAAAACAGATGACATACTCAAAATGGGATAAGCCAAAGAGGATTTATTTATTAAGGGGCTATTTACTAAGTTTGGGTATGGAGGAACTATAAGTATAATGCAGTAATCTAGTGCTCATAGCAGCTAGGCTGTTACCTCCCTCGGTGCCTAATGGGATGAAGGGAGGGAACAGTTACCAGAGCCTAGAAAAAGAGAGAGGCAGGCAAAATCAATTATTTTTCAAGGATCATAACCCTCAGTTGAGGAATAGAGCCTACTCAATGCAACCTTGAAGGGAGGAATCCAGAGAAGTAAATACCTCATCTCACTCTTCTTCTTTTTTTTTTCTTTCCTTTTTATTATCTCCTGCTAGAGCCCCTATTGTCTGAACTAGAACCATAAAAACCAGAGGTTACCATCTCCCATTGGTGAGGTCCCACAGGCCAGCCTCCCATGGCAGAGAGCAGATGAAGAAGAGTAGGCAGTGGGTCTGGAGAATCAAATAGCTGGCATATGGGAGTTATATAACTACATTTTGGCCAATGTAATAGAAGGAGAAATAGTGTGTTCCACTTTGGGGGGGGCACACCTTTAAAAGGAGGAGTATGTCTTCCTCCTTCCTATATGCTGGATTGATTACTAGAATTTGAGAAGCCATCTTGGTCCATGAGATGGAAGTTCTGTCCTGAGATTGGCAGAACAACATGATGTAGGGAACTTGGCGCCTGAGGATCAGGCAGTTAGGTCTGGTTGTCTACATTCACCTGAGAGAGAAATAAACCTGTAATCTTATATTGGGTTTTCTGTCACTTGCAACTGATACAAATCTTAATTCAGAGACCAAGCAGGAAATTTTGGGGGGATTTGTACTGTATTGGTTATGATTTTCTTTTTGACTTATAAGCTTCTGAAATAGACTTTGTCTAGCTTAAGCAAAGGGGAAATTTATTGGAAGGATGCTGGGGGTGTCTCAGAGAATCAAAGGAAATGCTGAAATACCAAGATAGGAGAACCCAAGGCAGTTCTGGTATCTCGAAATTCTTCATGGCTTTTCACCCTGGAGGACTGCCACAAATGTGACTCAGCTCCAACATCTCCCAGGCTCTTCAGCAATCCATTCCAAATTTCATATTTCTGTTAGAGAGAAATATGATTGGGCCAGCTTGGGTCAAGCTCTCATGTCTTTATTGGGGGGTAGGGTTGGGGGGGTCACAATACAGACAGGGTCACTGGGGTCCTCCAAGATTCTTAGAACCAAGAATGCATTGTGTGTCAGACAGTCACCCCAGTGACTGTGACAAAGGGACCATCACCTCAGTTTAAACCTATCATTTAAATACTAACAGCATGGACAATAATAATGTCTGGTCCACAGTAGCTACCAAATAAAGATATTACCTGATGTTATAAGCTCATTACAGGGGTAAGGATGGGCAACAACTCAAAGCCACAATTTTGTGTAAATTCAAAATTGTAACTAGATTCACCAAAATTCTCAATACCTACTCTAAACCAGGACCTATGCTGAATACAATTGACAGGAAAAAAAATGACTAAATGTTTTCAAGAATTCATAGACTGGCAGAGAAGAGAAGCATGTAGACAAATGATCATAATAACAAACAGCAAGTCATATGCCATAGTAAAATTAAGTGTCAGATTCCTTAAGAGAGAACATCTGAGAGAGTTGGAAGCAGTGATGTTTGAGGCGGGTATATGTGGACGAGTAGGAGTCCTACAGGCATAAAATGGAGGAAGAGAATTCCAAGTAAAATGAATAGCAGGTGCAAAACTACTGAGGCATTTAAATGCTCATCCACATTCAGAGAAAAGCTAAGACTTCCATGTGAATAGACTTCTAGGTACTGACTGGAAACTCCTTTATTCATTCATCAGTAATTCATTGAGTACTGTTCTGTGCAGTGTTACCAAGGAGTCAAAGATAAATGAGATGCAAGCCTCACCTTCAGAGGGAGAGGCAAACAGTGGCTACTATCAGATGAGCGCTAAGCAGAGGGGAGAAAACTCTACGTGAAATGGAAACAGGGGAAAGGACGTTATCTAGGGACTTAGGAGGAGGGGCCTAGAGCTGTAGGTAGGAGTTAGGACCTTGAAACACGCTATAGCTGCTTGAGTTTCTTTATCTTGTAAGTCATGGGACCCTCTAAAGTTAAACTCATATGCGTTTGTTAAAGTAAGACAATTCTTATTTGCTGAGGCTGTTTAAAACCCCTGACTCCAGACAGATAAATCCCATTTGTTTCATGCTTGTGTGCCAAGCACTGTGCTAGGGATTTTACATATGTTCATTTGAGCTGAGATTGGTCAGCAGATGGAGAGTCCTACACACCCAACTTTGGAGGTGAGCAAAGCAGAGAACAGAGAAAGGAACACTGTGTAGTGTGAGGGGAAGAGGACGGTTGAGCAAGTTAACGCTATTTTGCGAGTAAGGTACAGGAGTTTAAATTCCGCCTGCGTTTCTGAGAATGGTCCCTGCTCTAATCAAAATGGCTACCATTTATTTGGGTATGTATGGTGTGTCAAAGCCTAGATTATTCCATCAGTTAGGAATACAGACAGCTGCAAACTGATTGGGCTAACCAGCGTCGATCTGTCTCAAGCAATGAGAAGTCCAGGGAAAAGCAGCCCAGCAATACCAGGAGAGGTGCAAGCTCGTCCATCTTTCCAAGATGGCTGCTGAATCTCCAGTTTTATTCTCTATTCCTTGGAAAGCACTTCCACGCCAAGAAGGAAGAAGGCGAGAAGAAAGGCTTTTGCCGTAAAGGTTTAACTTTCTTATTCAGGACCAGGTACCCTTTCTAGAGACTCCTGCTTACATTTCATTGGCCAGAACTACATCATATGGCCACACTCGAGTGCGAGGGAGGCTGGAAAATGGAATGTTTTAACAGGGTGTCTTTGCTGCCCCCTCCACACCAAGTTAGTTTTGAGTCCTAAAGAAGGAGGAAATTGGTAGCACGTGGGCAGCATATATAGTCTCATTCCATGTTTCCAACAGTTCTGTATGGTAGATAAAGTTATCCCCATTCTACATATAGGAAAGTGGGCTCAGAGAAGAAAGTAAATTACCCAAAGTCATACCAAGTAGTGAGTATGCAATCACTACTTCAGGGAATAAAGATTTTAAAACAAGCCTGTATCATTCCCAAAGCAAAGGATTCTTAAGGATACCAGCCTGTCTCCCTTAGCCTTGTGACCTTGAGCAAGTCACTAAATTTCCCTTAGCCTCCATTCCAAGATCTGTAAAATGAGGATAATCACCCCTGACTCAAAGTTTCTTAAAGCATCAAGTGAGATGGTGAATGCAAAAGGGTTGGAAAGGATAGTATCGATGGGACCCTGATTATTATCCATATACATCTGTCAAAGTGTCTCTCCCAAGGTTGACAAGCAGGAATGGTTCTTGGAGAAGCACAGCTCCCAACACTGGTATTTGAGTTTGGCACCAGTAAAATCTCTTGACTGGCATTTCCTATTTGGGCCCCATGACAGTTTCCCAGGAATTTCCACTGGCTGGGTTTCTTTTGTCCATTCCAATAGCTGCCCATGCAGATAAGTTATGAGCCACATTCCACAGCAGGTCAGATGACAACAACATGCAAACCATTCGTCCATCTCTCTTGCCTTCTTCCTCTGTGGCTGCTCCCCAGCTAGAGCTAAACTCAGGCCCCTCCTCTGACTGTGCTTCTCCTGGTGCCCTGTTCCAGGATGGAAAACCATCTGAGCACCGAGGGTGTCAGTCCAGCCACAGACCCACCACAGCCCACCCTGTTTCATGCTCTAGGCCTGGGTTCTTGTGCACCTCTGCCTGGAAAGCTTTGCCTTCACTGTTTTCCCCTGGACAGCTTCTCCCCCCCCAGCAAAGGTTCAGGCTAACTACCAGAGCCTCCTCTTCTGTACATCTTCCCCTGTGCTTCCAGGAAGATGTTTGTTTTGTTTTACATTCTCTTCTGTATTAGCATGGGGCTTTGTCCATACTTTTATTATAGTGTAACACATAGTTCACCAGATTGCACTAAACCTCATCACAAGTCTGGCTTTGCCTTACTGGGCACCAGAACCTTACCAAAAACAAAGTAATACTGATACCCAGATGCATGTTCATTATACTGAAAGAAGAAAGGATGGAAGGAAGGAAGGAAGGAAGGAAAGAAGGGAGGAAGGAAGGAAGGAAGGAAGGATGGAAGGAAAGAAGGGAGGGAGGAAGGAAGGAAGGAAGGAAGGAAGGGAGGGAGGGAGGGAGGGAGGAAGGAAGGAAGGAAGGAAGGAAGGAAGGAAGGAAGGGAGGAAGGGAAGAAGGGAGGAAGCTACAGATATAAATGGGGGGAAAAGCCCCACCTGCTCCTTCCCTTCCTGTCCCTAGTCCTATAATCACTTAGCTATATACCTGATGTGGCACCACCATGGGCAAATCAGAACAAAGTATCACAGCTAGACTGCCAGAGGGCTCCTGCAGAGACAAGCTTTCATTTTTTAGAATCCGGTCATCTTTCCATTTCAACACATCTTTCCATTCCATTCTATGAATACACCATCATTTTTAAAGCCATTTCCCTACTTTGGAAGCTTCTGGTTTTTCACTGTTACAAATGATGCTGGAGTGAATTTGCTTGAAAATATATTTGTGAGCAATGCACTGGTAAGTCTGTGTGGTAGGGTCCTGGAAATGGGATTTTGGTGGAGACTCCAAACTTAGACTCCCACTAACTGGATATAACCTACCCATTTCCTCAGAATCTCATGGACCCTGGATATTGTTGATCTTTTTAACTCTTGCAAACCTTGAAAAAAATCTCACTACTTAGTTTGAATTTCTTTGATGATTTAGTGCCAATGAGCGTCTTTCTATATGTTTACAGGACATATCTTTTTCTTCTTTTGTGCCATCACTGTTAGCATCAGAATCTTGACTGCAATGGGTTCCACTCAGTCCTGAGATCCATTTCTAACAACACCCCATTAAGTTTTTCAACTCAAGACCATATGACAGTGAGGCAAGAATTTGTTAACAATGACTGAGACAACACTCTGGAATTAGAACTCCAAAAAGTTTTCCCCTTTGGAGTTTATCTGACATCATTGTGTTTGTCAACCATGCACACCATTCACTGAGGTCCTGAGGGCAACTTCCAGACCATCCTCACTGAGCATCTATTGAGGGTCTTTCACTTGTGTGGCTAAAGGAAGAGTTTTATGTGGAGGTTTGTATTTGGGGTTGGTTTTTTTAAATTGTTTTTCAGTTGACTCATCTGCATGGCTTTTGTCTTTGCTTTGTCCCAGTCTGGCCGCAACCCTTCTGTGTGAGATGATGTCTAGCTCTGCAGTATTCTGACCTGGGAAGTCACCTTCTCAGTTTAGAGCCCTTGGTATTAAACAGTCGTAGTCAATTGCCTTTGTATGATGAGTCAATTGCATTTCATTTCAAAGTCAAGGGGCCCATACTCTGTGCTAGACTTTGGGAATACAAAAATGGATAAGACTCCGTCCCTGTTTCAGGGGAGCCTGACATCCAGTGGAGATGAAAGCCACGTAAAGGGGATTGTCATGGTCCTATGGTTAAATCACGAAAAAGTGGAACCCAGGTGCTCTGGGAGACAGGTCAGCCCTCTTGCTTCCCACTGATGACATCTCAGGCAGGTGATTTCAACTCTGTGTGCCTCAGTGTCTTCATCTGTAAAATGCAGAACATAGCTTCCCTTATTTAGTAGGATTATTATGAGGACCATGAGTTAATTCAAATAAAGGGCTTAGAACCTGTCATGTAGTAAGTGATCAATAAATGGTGGTTTTTCAAATTACTATCAGTATTATTATAATAGCACAGCAAAGGGACCTAACCCCATCTGGAGGCTACTGGAGAAGGTAATGGCAGGATAGAATCTTCAAGAGTAGAGAAAGTATATGTAGCCTTGATCTAGAGATGAAAATATCCCATTATTATCATGTACTGAGCAGTGACAATGGGCTGGACATTTAACCTTTATGACCTCACGTACAAATGAAAACACTCAGACACAGAGAGGTTATGCAACTTGCCCAAGGTTAACACAGCTAGTAATATATAGTATTTTTATTTCTTCTGTTTTATAGCTAAGAAAGGTAAAGCGTGAAGTGGTTTTAGGGGCAAGATTTAAATCCATGACTCTCAAACTCCTAAACCCGTATTCTTCCCACTATGCTATGTTGCCATCCATGGGAGTATGAGTCTTGTCTCATTTGGGACTTTTGAACAAAACATGGGCTTCTTCATGCTTCGGTTTTCTTCTGTCTAAAGCAGAAGAAATCTCCACACCTCTCCTCTCTGCACACAGCCCTTCTTTCAAGCTCCAGGAGAGTCTGTGACAATGAGTGGGCTCCCTCTGCAAGATGCCTTGATTCCTTTGAAGAAAGGCAGCCAGGAAATGCGAAGTATGGTGATGGTGGCCTTTGCAAGGGTGGGTGATGAGTGGAAACTTCCTGACATTTCAAGTGACAGCATCAGAAAGGAAGTGGAATTTTCCTGAGGCACAGGCAGGAGATCTCACCAGCTATTGATTTGGGGTGTGCATCTCACATTTAACCCAGTGATTAATTTGGAAGGAGGCAGCATGCATGCTGGGCTTTCATTTAGTGAGTTTAAAAGCATACTGGCTTCTGATTTATTTTTTTCTTTATTCGTGCAGGGCTGTTTTATTGCTAAGGGTTGAATGACAGGCTTCCCAGCAGGCTGTAAAGACAGGTAAAATTTAAATAAGAAACATAAAATCTTTCAAGGCACTCTATTTATCTTTTATAATTTATTAATCACACCTAGTGAAGGCTGGTTGAGCCTCTGGGAACAGTTCAGCAAAGGAAAACTATTCGGCAGCCTCAGCTTGCCAATCCCCTTGCTTTTCCTTTTCTTTTTTATGGATCAGAAAACTAAGGATCCGAAATAGGAAGTAACTTGTCCAAGTCATAATACGGGTTAGAAATGAAGTTAAGTCCTAGCCCTGCCTGGCAACCTCGGGATCACTGAAACACAAGGAATCCGTGTAGAACTCCAAATATATTCCCAAAATGTTCAAAGTATTTTCAAAACAAATTGATGAATTAACATAAGCACTCCCTTGTCTACATCTCTTTAGTTTTTCTAAAGGACGAACTTCAGGGTGAGGCTTACAAGATCCTTTAAGAGCTGGCCTCTGCTTAACAAAAAAGCTTCATCTCTGTCTTTCCTCCTTTGAACTCATCCATTTATACGGAGCATCTTTAACTTTTCCCATATAGAATATCCTTCTTACTGCTGGGTCGATGAATATGCTGTCCGTCATCCTGGAACACTTCTCTTTGGATGGGTGGATGGATGGATGTATGAAAGAATGAACAAACAACCTAGGACCTGGGTTTATAGCTCATTTCATTAGAAGTCACTGCCTCATTAGGTGAGTGCTCGTTCAGTCAGTTCAAATTACCTCTAACTCCCAAGAATTTTAACTTCTCTAGCATGACTTTATCATTTGCCTGAGATTCTCCAATTGTAACCTTTGTGTCTGAAATGACCCACTTAATTCAGGAAGCTGCCCTACTTCCTGGGGTACAAGTCTTCCCTCTTAAAAATTCAAGAAATTCTCTCCATTTGATGCCTTACTAGGAAAATCCCCCCCATTTATAAGCACATGGATTCCAAGAAATCAAATAAAAATTTGAGAAGTTCAGAGTGAAAAAAAAAAAAGAAAAAGTATTCGTATTATGTAAGTGAGCCACATTACTTTGAAGGGTGGCACAAGCTCAAAAAGCAGGCATTTCCAAAAGGGATTGGGGATGTGCAAGACATGATATAAATGTGATGGGCTGCTGAGGGGCAGGTGGAGATCACAGGGTGGGAAGGCTGGGTGAGCATGGAGGATATGTCTTGACTATGTTGTTAGCATCATGGAAAAGACAGAACCCTGAACTAAAAGGGTGGAGGGATGGGGTGCTGGGAAATTTGGGCTATAGGTACACATTTTATTGAGTACCTACTATGTGCCAAGCCCTGTTCTGGGACCTGGGTGTTTTCAGAGAAAAACGTGTGATGGAAAGAAAGTTAAGAATTCAACATCATGGAAACCTGGACTTCAATTTCAGTTCTATCACTCATTACCAGTTTGATCTTGGATGGTTTATTTGGGTCGCCTCATTTGTAAAACGTGTGTGTCCTTTTGTCCTTTCATGTTTATAAATAGCCTACTATGTGATTCAGACACTATGCTAGGCACTGGACACCCAAGAGTGAACAAGACAGATATGGTCCCTGCCCTCCCAGAAGCTTACTGAGTAAGGGAAGAGACTGACAAGTTATTAGAATAAGGTATTTGCTGTGGGACCATTAGCAGGGCTGAGATAACACTTGACATACAGGACTACTAGGATTAAATAAGATTAAGTATTTGAGAGCCCACCACACCTTTGATAAGAGCACAGGACAGGACTGGAACAAGACTGCCTGGGTTCAAATCCCAACGTGGCCACTTATTAACTATATCACTTAAGGAAGTTACTAAACCATTTTCCTCATCTATAAAATGGGGATAATGACAGTACTCAAATCATGGGGTTGTTAAGAAGATTAAATAAGTTAATATATGTAAAGAGTTTAGAACAGTATCTGGCACACACTAAATACACAGTTGATATTTATTAATTATTGTTTTTGCCATTGTTGTTTGCACATGCTGGCCCATGTGGGTGCTCACAATGGCAAGTTCCCTTCCTCTACTCCATTGCTCTTCTGAAAGTCCACGGCCCTGGCAGAGAACAGAAGTCCATGTTCATGTTCCATCATATATCAAAGACTCAGACTGGGAACTACAGAAAGGATTGTTCTCAGTATAATTTGTAATTTATTCCTGTCCAAGCAATTTGCCTTGTTGAGCCTTTGAAGAGCACAGAGTTCTTTCCTGTACTTGGCTGAACCGAGCACAAAAGGTCATGGTAAAATTAGAGCTACAGGGATGAGAGCGCCTGGAAAAGAACTTGGGCCCCAAACGGATGACAACTGGCTCCTTCCCTCGGAGCCTCATGGGAGAAAAGGCCACGTGTTGATGTTCAGCCATAAGGGGCCTTTGAGTCTCACACACTTGTGAACGATGCTTGGCTCTGCAGGTACAAGCTGTGCAATCTCCTGGGCCATGTCTACATCTTAGGATCACCGTGAGGATTATATAGAATGACTAATTTTCAAATGCCTGGCAGTCGTCCAGCCTTGTCATCAAACGATGTTCATTAAATTCTCAGAGCAAGAAGAGCTTGCTTCAGGGAGATCAGCTCAGTGCTTTGTGTCCACCTAGAGGGGTGGGATAGGGAGAGTGGGAGGGAGGCTCAGGAGGAAGGGGATATGGGGATGTATGTATATGTATGGCTGATTCACTTTGCTGTACAGCAGAAACTCGCACACCACTGTAAAGCAATTATACTCCAATAAAGATGTGAAAAAAAAAAAAAGAAGAGCTTGCTTCTTCTCAGCACTGAGTGGTGGTTGCGGCGGGGTTACGGTTCTGCTAGTCAAACAGCTAAACAGCTTTCCTCCTCCAGTGTCTGAAGATCTGGTCTACACCCTCCCGGGCATGCAGCCTTAGAATTAATGGTCAAGCTCCATGAAGGCAGGCACTGGTGAGTCTTGCTCTGCGTTGTGGTCCCAGATGCCCCCTGGCATGCAGCAAGAATGCAAAGAATACTTGCTGGAAGGATAAACTGTCAGGACAGGCATAGAAATGTAGCACGTTTGGAAGGAGGCTGGCGTGGTGAAGGGACTCAGCCAAGCCACTGTGCAAGGAACATCTGTGGAACTAAGGCTGCAAAACTGGAGAAGGAAGGCTGGGGAGACAGAGGTCTTGTGAAAGGTGATTGAATCAGTCAGAGTTCAGCCAGTAGGAGAGACAGATAACTGAGATAGATAGGTAACAGATGACAGATGATAGATAGATAATAGATTCATTAAAGGAAAATTAATGTTTTATATATATATATATATATATATATATATATATATATATACACATATCTCAAATCATCATGTTGTACACCTAAAACCAATACAATGTTATATGCCAATTGTATCTCAATTTTTAAAAATGTTAAATAAATAAATAAAAGGGAGCTGTTTCAATGACACTTGGGAAAGTTAGGATCTGTTGTGTCAATACCAAGAAGTTCATGTGCCTGATTTTTGTCTCTTTCTTGCTTGATTTTATTAAACAATAGCACTCCAAAAAAAGAAAAAAAAAAGTGAGAAAATTTACAATCCACATTGTTACAGGAATAGCACAAGTTTGCTTTTTAATAGAATACCAACTAGGTGAGGGTAAAATCTTCTATAACCGCAAATCCCATCAATTTTTGTCTGAAAGCAAGCACAGCAAATCAAGGAGAAAGCAACTCAGTTTATTTATAGATTTAAAAACTCCAGTCATGTTTCATATATTCAATGAACTAAGGGCTTTTGATTCACGTATAGGAAGCATATGCAAACAAATTGAAGAACAGCCTTAAACTCTGAGGAAAACCTATTACATAGGGACTCATTTGTAGACCAACCCCCGAAATAAAATTTAGCAAGAAATGTACTAAGTATTCACATTTTTCTAAGCAATGCATTAATAATCGATTTTATATTATCTGTACAACAGATTAAAAAAAGAGGGAAATCTTTTAAAAGGAAATTTAGTAATTTACAATTCTTATTGTTATTACAATTGTTGTTAATGATCCTGTGTAATCTGGGGAGCTGGCTAAGCAAACATGTCCAGGTAAGCAGTCAGGAAGGGAAGACCCACAGGGAGGTGAAGCCACTGAAGACCCTGCCAGCTGTGTGGACCAGGAGAGACTTCCTGGGGAGTCAGGGTTAGAGCAGGGACTTCAGAGAAAGGTTCAGACAAACAGAGAGGATGGGGAGGACATTTCAGGTGGAGGAAATAGCAAGGCAAAGGTGCAGAGGCGGTGGGCTCCTGATATGTCCGAGGGGCGTACAGACTGTGGGAATGGGAAGGCACCAGACTTAATTCAACCCTGGGGGCTGCGTCTAGCTGATATCACACAGAGGCCGTGTGGTTTCCCTGAGCTTCAATTTCCTCCCTCGTGGACTGGATGTTATATATTATCTGCTTCATCTGCCTCTCAGGGAAGAAGATTTGGACCCAATTGAAGAAAGAAGTTCCTAACAGGTGAGAATGGGTTTCTGAGTCCTTGCTATGGGCAGGCTTATTGGGAGGGTGACCTGTGAAGACCGCTCCCATGCCCACGATTTTGTGATCCCACGAGTCAGAGATGCAGGCCCTGCTTCTGACGTTGCCCCTCACACATCAGCCTCGTTCAAATATTCAGTCAACATTTGTTGCTGGCCTGCTCTGCACCAGGCACAGTCAGGTCTGAGAGGCACTTAGATGAAATGACACCTGCATCACTTCAGTTTTAACACCCAATAAATCTCTTCCTAGGAATTGAGAAGGTGCCACCGACAGCCTTAAAATTACATCACAACAAAGACAGGACAGTTAAAACCATGTACATCAACTTGTGGGGGGAATGCCAGATTTGTGGATCACGTGGCCTGGGGCAAAAGCTTCGACCTCACCCCTCGGGCAAACACAGTGGGGGCTACATTGCACACGTCGGTCTGTAGTGAATCAAGACCTCGAAATTCTACATGAGGATATCGAATCTCTTCAAATTGCAAAAATATTTTAGACACTCTTTCACCTCTTGAAACCCCTGCACCTATTATTGTATCCTCTTCCTGAAACCCTTACAGCCTGTTTCAGGTATATAATGCTGCATAACAAAGTGCCCCACACATAATGCTTTAAAACCACAAAAAGCTTTATTTTGCCCCCAAATCTGCAATTTAGGCTGGCTGAGAGGAAACAGTTCACCTCTGCTTCACTCAGTGTCAGCTGGGTGCCATGAAGCCTGGGGGCTGGAATTAGCCAAAGGTGGGCTCCTGGGCATCTCCTGCTAGTGTGTGTGGCTTTTCCACGTGGTGTCTACAGCATGGCAGCTTCAGGGTAGCCAGACTTCTTACCAGTCAGCTCAGGGCTCCCGAGGCATGTATCCCAAGAGAGAAAGAACCAAGGAGAAGTTGTATTGCATTTGGGTGACCTGGCCTCAGAAGTCATATGCATCGCTTCTCTGCCCTCTCTGGGTGGAAGCAGTCACAGGCTGCCACCCAGATTCAAGAGCAGGGAACACAGAACCCCCTACTTCCCCATGTGAGGCATGCCAGTCCCATTGTGAGAGGAGCACGTGGGACGGGAGATATATCATGGTGAATATATCTCTGAAAAGTATAATCTGTATCCACTCTTTTTCTGTCTGAAAAACTCGTGCTTCAAGACCCAGCTCAAATATCACCTGCTTTATAGAGCTCCCCGCCCACCCCCGCCATCTCCCTGAGGGCTAGTTACCTCCTCGATGGGGCCTAATTGCACCTGGTACATCTGCCTTCAGAGCACTTAGCACCCTGAAAGGGTGCTGTCTGTCTCTTTCTGGAGACTGTGAACGGTGAGTTCTTCAAGGTCTGGAGCTGTGACATGTATTTCAATGCTCCTAGCTTTCGGTCCTGGGGAGGTGCTTAGGAAATAGACGTTGCTACAAGCTAGACGGGGGTTCTCATACCCTGGACTACCTGCAGCAGAATGCCTGGGTGCTTAATCAAAATGCAGACTCCCAGATCTGCATCAAACCTGCTGCACTGACTCTTGGGGGCGGGGCCATAGAAGCTACATTTATTCAACTCCTTGGATGACTCCAATGGGTATCAACCTTTGCAAGCTATTGTATCCCCAGTGCCTAGTACCATGCCTGGCACGTGCTTGCCACTCAATAAATACCTGCTGAATGAATAAGTGAGTGAATGAATAAATATTTTTAGACTCGACTAGGTACACAAGAGTCAGTTTGCTCTTTTGGCTAACATGACATCCAGGTCTGCCTCCAGAGTCAGATAAGCAGACATCCCTCTAGGTTAGGCCCAGGGGACTCAATGCCCCCACTGCCCCTTAAATGGGCTGGCTTCCTGGAGGAGGTGGCTGAGCCAGTAGAAGGGAGAGACTCTTGGCAGGTGTAAGGCTGGTGCATTATCTCACCCTCTACCATTAGGCTCCTTTCCCACCCCCACCTCCTGCTCATCTCCCCACCCCCAAGCATCCTGTCACATCCCAGATCAGAACCATGCTGGAAGCAGTATTTGCTCGTTTGACATTTCAAAATAGCATCGAGGAGGCTAAAGATAGCTAGGTTACAAGGGAGGTTAAACAGCTTGCCAAACGACGCGGAGCAAATTCGGTCTTCTCCGCGTCGTCCAAAGAGCGCTTTGATGTTTTCCCTGTTTGCGGGAGTAGAGTACTGGGTGAAGGGGGAAGAGGATATGAGCCAGGAGCCGAATTCACAACCTCGGTGTGAATTCAGTGAATGGTAAAGGAGTGTGTATTTCAGAGGTCTAGTTAACAAACTCTGCTTTCTCTAGCTGTCTGGGACAAAAAGCCTGACATGGTAACACCCTGCTTGCTGGGCTGCCTGCATGGCCCCGGGTCTACCTATGCATCTGGTTTCCACTGGGACCAACACACCATGAGGAAACGATTTGTCCATTTGAGATAGTAAAATTTTTTAAATGTCACTAGCCTCTTACTTCCTTTTCATTTCTTCCTGGCTCGCTCCCATTTTAACTCAATTGCCCCAAGCCAGGACTACGTGACAGTGGATGTGGGAAGGTGGAGGCCAAGAGCGTGGTGACAGCGCGGAGATGCCGTGTTCTCCAGGAACCAAGTATCCATGGAGAGATCGGCGCGTCCAAATAATACTACTTCCCATTTATGGACTGTTTACTGTTTGCCAAGCGCTCTTCTAAGTTTCTTACATCCTCTATTTCATTAATTCTCACAACAGCACTATGCCTTAGGTAATATTGTGGCCTCCCTATAAACGAAGATCTGCCAGTGCTGTAGAGATGGGATTCCAATCCAGGTGCGTCTGACTCCAAAGCCGGCTCTCCTCCCAACCATGTTACAGCATCTCCCTTTACAGAGACGGACAAGGTCCATCTTCCCCCACAGGCCCTGCATTGAATCCATTCCAGAAATCACAGCAGCTTCAAAGAGCAGACGGGTGCCCCTTGCGATGGGCGGGCCACCATGGCAGGATGGTGGGGAGGGACACTCACACCCAGTGACTCAGCAGCCCAGCCCACTCGTCTGACCTTCTCCCATGTCACAGATATCTAAGGAAAGGGTCAGCCCTGCTTGCGCCCTGCAGCCCCAGGGGCAAGTGGCAACCTGAGTCACAAGAGACGGACTGAATGTCAGAGTTGAAGTGCGTGTCTCTGCCTCACCCTCTCTAAATGTGACCGCAGCTGCCCATTCAGCGGTGGCAGTGGTGTCACAGACAGAACATGTTGGCAGAGAGGCGGGCAGGGTGCCTGAGGGGGCAGGATGCTGGTCGTCTGGCTACAAAAGACGGGGCCGGGGGTGGGGGGGGAGGCGGCCCAATCATGCCTGGCTTTGGTTCCAAGCTCTATAATCGGATTCAGGTGCTTCCAAAAGCTCCTGCCTCTTCCGAGCAAATTCAGTGAAGGGCAGGGGGAGGGTGCGCTAATGGTTTCCACATTGGGGGCCCTCAGCAGCGAGGCCTCTCGAGCTCAGGGGCGAGGAATCTGACCTCGCCTCCAAGTAAAGCCCTGCTCTATGGAACGCGAACGTGTTCGTTAAGCACCTCTTAGGAGCGAGGGTCTTCGGCCTTGTGGGCTGGACTCTGGGAATATGGTAATAAGCACACGCAGATGCAGCCCGCCCGGAGCTTACAGCTGGCGGGAGAGACAGAGGATGGACCAGAAAATTGCACTACAGAGTGAGGAAGCCTGCAGGCACTGCAGGAGCCAAGAGAAGGCCACCTACCCAGATTTAGGGGTTCAGGGGAAGGGTTGGTTCCCTGTGTGAGTGGCTGAGGCCGTGGACTGAAGAGGAGTGCATCAGGGAATCTGGGGGTTCCAGGAGCAGGGAAAACAGCCCATGAGAAGAACATGAGGTGGGGGAGGTGTAGGGCAGGCCAGAGAGTAGGTGCAAAGGCCCAGAGTGTAAGGGGTTAAGTTAGGAATGCGGAGTGGTTGGTAAAAACTTTCAGCAAGGGGAACGACTGAAGGATTATAAGAAGGCCAGAGATATAAGGAGATCTGTTTAGAAAGGTCAGTCTGGCCAGGATGGGACAAGCTGCGTGCAGGGGGGCCAGTGAGGAAGCAGTGGGGGTGATTCAGGGCAATGCCAGTGATGTCCCAGACTCGGGCGGAGAGGAGGGGAAGGGTACATCTAGTTATAAGGCCAAATCAACAAATTATATGGTCCTTGCCTTCAAGGAGAAAACAGTTTTAGCTGAAAAAACATTTTCTCCCTTAATTCATCCCAGCCTTATGTGACCGGAAGGGAGCTTAGGGGTCACTGAGTTCAATCTCCTTTGGCAAGAAGTCCAGTGGTTTTCAATCTGGGTTTGAACTCCTTCAGTGCGGGGAGGGAATGGTGGAATATTGGGCAGCTTGGGAAGAGTCTGGGCGGGCAGCTGGCCTGGACACAAGCTTTCTTGAAGTTTCAGAAACCCTTGGACCTGAGAGACTGTATATCCTCCTGGCAAAGCCCCTGGTTCCATGCAATGGGGCAGTTTTGAGGAGACATCTATTCTGTCAGCTGTGATGGCGCACGCTGCTGCCCTCCCCCAGAAGAGGGGGGCCGCGGAGGTTGGTTGGGGGCTGAGGCCCCTTTTCTGCCAATAGACCCACCCACAAGCGCTTGCTGAGTGACTGCCCCGTGCCCAGCCTTGTTCTTGGAAACTGCTGTGATAACACTCTTGGGTGAGAACCAACACTGGCTGACCTTTTACATGGGCAGGATCCGCAGGAAAAAGTTGTTGAAAATTTAACGACAGCAATTCCTGAGGCTCGTAAAACTCTTTTAACTTTCTCTCAGCACAGATAACAACATCTTCTCTTACCCTGAGTCAGGTTCTACAGCTCTAAAGCACTCAGTCACTCAGGGTCGTGCTCGATCCGCAGACAGGCCAGGCAGAGGCAGAGATCCTGGGCCCTAGAGCCCAGTGACCCGGACTCAAATCCTCACTCTCCCTCACATGACAGTGTGACTGTGGTCCTTGCCTTACCTCTCTGAGCTTCCTCTTCTGTAAAATAGGGATAACACACCTATTTTGAAAGGTTGCTGGAAGCATTAAATGAGAAGATACTGCCTAGCCCAGTGCTTGGGAAAGGCTCATTTCCTCTGCCTTATTTCTCTCCCATTCCTATATTCCAAACAAGGGCATATCCAAGGGTGCAAAACTAGAAGAAGTGGTGCCTGGCATACACTGTCTTAGTCAGCTCAGGCTACGATAATAAAATACCATAGACTGGATGGCTTAAATAACAGACATCTATTTCTCATGATTCTGGAGGCTTGGAAGTCTGGGTGCCTACATGGTCAGGTCTGGGGAGGACCCCCTTCCTTGCTTGAAAATGGCTGCCTTCTTGTTGTATCCTCACATGACATAGGGAGGAAGCTCTGATGTCTCCTCCTCTTCTTATAAGATCACTAATCCTATCACAAGGAGCTCCACCCTCATGACTTCATCTATACCTAATTACTTCCCGAAGACCCTACTTCCTAATGCTATCACCTTGAGGGTTAGGGCTTCAACATATGAATGTAAGGGAACACACAATTCGTCCATAACACAGTGGGTCTGAAATAAACCTTAGTTTTCCTTTGCCTCCACTTCAAGGCCCTGCACTAGGGCTATCTCTTCTCCAGCCTTCTTTTTATGCGTCCTCTTGTGCTTCCCGGCAACCCCCTGCGAGAAGGTAATGAGAGCCATGGGGCCTCTCTCCTGAAAATGCACATGTATATACATAGGTACCATGCACACCTTCTTACCTACCCAATTTTGCTTACAATTTTGCAGAGGTCACAGATCCCTGAAGCTCATTCATGAACTCTAATTTAAAACCTGCCAGAGCGCCCACATGACACAAAGTACCTTTTGCCACAAATTGTGGTTCAGTTTTCTAATTTCCCCAGGTGGATTATAAACTACAAGAAATGGGGGACCAGCTATTCTTGTTCAAGTCTGTATGCCATATAATGACTAGAGAGAGGTAGGTATATAGTGAATATTAATTGAATGCTTTGGTGGATAAATGGATGGATGGATGGATGGATGGATGGATGGAAAGAAGGATGGATAGATGGATGGAAAGGTGGCTGGTGGGCATGTGGGTGGGTGTGTAGACAGATAAGATGGATAGATAATAGATAAATGGGTAGATGGATGGCGGGTGGGTGGACAGATATGTGGGTGCTTTGGGTGGGTAGATAAGTAGAGGGATGGTTGGGTGGATAGATGGGTGGATGGATAAGATGATGAGCATGTTGTCATGCTCAGAGAAGGGCCCAACCAAGCTCTCCTTGAGAAGATAAATTCATGGTGGGGGGGACCTGAATACTGGAGGACATTGAAAGCCCTGGCTAAAGAGCTCTGAATTAATTCAGTAGAGAATATAAATATAAATTCTAGAGGGATCAGAAGCAGAGGATGCATGGAGGGAACAACGTGATAGCAGGCTGGGTCTGAAGCAGGGCTTTGGGCTGGGGTGGGAGAAGAAGACCCTGAGTCAGAAAGCCAAGTAGGAAGATGGACAAGAGGTGGGGGAACCTCTGATGGAAGTACTGAATGGAAAGCAGAAGCTGCAAGACCCATTTCTAAGGCAAACTGGAGAGAAGGCAGGACCCAGTAGGGAAGGGAGAGGGCTGAATGGAGACACAAGAATTCATCGTCCGTCCGTGAAATTCTCTGAGCCATTCATTCAACGATCGTTTGTTGAGCCCCTCCTGTGTGCCAGGTTGTTGTAGGCACTGAGGAGAAGTCCCAGTCTTTGCCGTCAGGTAAGAAAGACAGAAACACTAGTAAAAGTTAAAATTTACAGAGCACCTACTATGCACCAGCCACTATTCTGAATGTTTAAAGTGACTCTCCTCAACAACAACCGTACGAGGGAGGTATTATTATCATCCCTACTGAACAGGTAGGGAAACTGAGGCACAGAGAGGGTAAGTTACTTCCCAAAGTTAATACAATCAGTTAAAAGTGTGAGGGTCAGGATTGGAACCCAGGTTCCAGAGCCTATGTGCTTCATCACTGCGCTATATTGCTGCCTTAAATGAATGATGAAGCAATAGTCGTAATGCAAGGTGATGAAAGACATGTTGGCAGTCTGAACTGGTACAGTGGGTTATAGAAGGGGCGGGGGGTGGGGTGATTGACTCAGGTTGGGTGAGTCCAAGAGGATTTGAGAGAGGAGACCCTTTGGAGCTGGGCCTTGAAGAATGAGTAAGGGTTTTTAGGCATCCTGCAAGTAAGGGGCACAGGTGAAGAATGAGGGGAAGGGCATTCCAGGCAGAGAAATCAAGTTGTGCAAAGGTGAAAGACACTGAGGCATGAAACAGCAGAGACTCGTGCAGGTGATCGTAAGTAGTTCTATGGGACTGCTTTGCAGGACTGGGGGTTGGGAAAAGGGGAGACAAGCTGCATGTTGGAAATAATGCTTGGGGATGTTCCCTCATACTTGTGTGAAGATTTACGATGTTCAACACATTGTTCTGTCTCTTTTGATCACTCTGAACAACCCCAACGAGTAAGCAAGTCAAACAGTAAGTCTATCCCTGTTTTGGAGATAAGGAAACAGGTCAGAGAAATTACATGACTGGTCTAAGGTTGTATCAGCATGTAACAGAGACCAAACTAGACCCTCTGACGCCTAACTTGAATAATCTGGGCACTTCTGGCACACAAAGCATTTTGCTGAGCATTGGTAAAAAAGATGAATACGATTGAGTTCTCTTGTGTTTTCTGCTACAAAGGGAAAGATAAGGCAACTCAGATCACCAAAGGACTGGATATAAAGCCTTGAGAGAAAAATAACTACCAAGAATAATCAGCATGGGCACAGCGCTTCACAGCTGCAAAGCACATGAACAAACAGAACCTTACTTGTTATCTAGGAAGACAGTCTGTGGCAGATTGTACATATAATATTTTTGTTCCCATTTTTTAGTTGAGAAAACTAAGGTTCAGAGATAGTAATCGATTTGCCTAAGGTCACACAGCTTGTAGGTGATAAAGCTAAAGACTCGAACATAGTTCTTTCTAACACCAAAGTACAAAACCCATGAGATCTGTTAATATGATAATAGCCAGGATCCTTCCTATGATTACTATGTGCTAGCCACTAGGTTCAATGCTTGTCATTTCATTTCTGCAAACATACCATGAGATAGACGCTGCTGTTAAGCTCATTTTAAAATAAAGAAAATTGAAACTCAAAACAGCTAAGGTCCTCCCACCACTAGGATGATCAACCAACCACCACACAAAGCCCCTGCTCTTTGGCACCATGCAATACTGTCCTCACTGACTTTGGACTCTTGTCTAGCCCACCTGAACTAAGGAAGAAAATGCTTTGAGCTTTGCACAAAACCTCTGTGAAGGCAGGTACATTTGATGATGAAAAGTTTCTAACTATTCTATACAAAACTATCCCCTTTGTGGGTGAGCCAGTTAAAAAGGCTTTGACTGAAAATCCACTGGGTTCCAAGACTCCTGGGATATCCCTGGTTCCTTCACAATCAGGACTAGAGACCATGACTTTCATTGGTCTGGGAAAGAAGGGGCTTAGACTGGGCAGGAGCCAGGCACGAGATAGGCCTGGGCTGCAGGGCACTGTGTCCCTGGCCTGGGCGAAGAAGTCGGCAGGCTAGAGCTGGGATAACAGAAGAACCAGCTAACATTAACTGGGTGGTGACTTTGTGCTAGATACCCTTCCTAACCTTTAACAGAAATCATTCACCCTTTCATCTGCCCAGTGAGGCAGTAACCATGACAGCAATCTTCCAGATGAGAAAATGGAGGCCCAGAGAGCTTAAGTGACTTGTCCAAGATGATACAGCAAATCAGTAGTGGAAGCAGATTTCCAGCCCAGCTCTTCTGGCCCCAGAGTCTATGTGCTAACAACCTACATGTTACACCTGGAGGAGGCTTTTGTAGCCAGCAAGCGGAGCTCTCCATTTAACCTTTAAGGAGGGCCCAGAGAGGTCATAAAACTTCATCAATAACACACAGCATCACCCAACTCTCAGTCCAGTACTCAAAAGTTTCCACTCCAGAGCCATTCCACTCCTCCTTCCTCACCTCCCTCTTCTTTGTGGTAGCCTTGCCTCCAAGCTGGCCTTGTAGGTTAATGGGAACCAGCTCAGGAGTCAGTCAAACTGGGGGTTAAATCTTGGTTGTATAACTTACCAGTTGTAGGTACTTGGACAAGCTGCATGGTCTCTCAGCCTCAGTCTTCATATCTATCAAATTGTTATATAGTCTTATTCACATAGAAGGGGGATTGAAAGGGTTAAATGAGGTACTGTTGGGTCCTTCTGCATCATTGTGAAGAACACCACCTATTGGACAGCGCTCATCCTGAACGACGTCCAGCACAGACTAGGTCCTCAATAAATCACTGAATGCATGCATACACGTTCTTGAATAAATGAGTGTCCAGCACAAAGGCCAACGTAGGTAAATAAACAGTTTCCCTAGGTGACCTCAGAGGATCCGGCTGTCTGCATTAGGCTAATAAACTAATTTTGGTTGAGGTGTCCATGGCTCCTAACAGTTGAAACTAGTGTCATTCTTCAAGATCAGATTGACATTTTAACTGCAACTTTCTAGTAGTCGGACAAAAGTAGCCTTTTTAGTCCTACCATGGGACCTTCCGGAAGAAAAATTCCTTGAGATACAACAAGGAGAGGTAGAGGGAAGAACAGCAAATTCTGGGAGGGCAGGGGAGAGCTGGGGTGCAGAGGGAGCAGCGGAAGATGGGGAGAAACAGATTAAAGGCCCTGTAAGCCCCCTGCCCGCAGGTTCCCTTGTTTCCACCGCTCACTCCCCATAGCCTAGGACCATCCTGGGCACGTCGTGGGCGCCTCATCACTTTTTGTTTAAAAAAAAAAAAAAAAAAAAAGCGGGATGAGAATGAAAAAGGAAGAGTGGGGGCCTTCCCTGGTGGCGCAGTGGTTGAGAGTCCGCCTGCCGATGCAGGGGACACGGGTTCGTGCCCCGGTCCGGGAAGATCCCACATGCCGCGGAGCGGCTGGGCCCGTGAGCCATGGCCGCTGAGCCTGCGCATCCGGAGCCTGTGCTCCGCAGCGGGAGAAGCCACAACAGTGAGAGGCCCGCGTACCGCAAAAAAAAAAAAAGAAAGAAAAGGAAGAGGGGGCGGGGAGAACAAATCGGGCAGGGGGAGACAGGGATGAAGAGAGAAAAATCAGAGACGGAGCTCCAACAAAGACCCGGAGACTACAGCCAGAGGCAGAGAGAGGGTGACAGGCGGCGGGCGGGCAGGCGGAGGGCCGCCGCGAACCGGAGCCCAGTGGCGGAATCCCACCAGCGCGGCCGAACCGGGCGGCGGCGGCGGCGGCGGCGGCGGCGGCAATGCTCCCGAGCGCAGCACTTCCGGCCGCGGGCCCCCGGCAGCCTGCAGTGGGACATAGCCGGCGGAAGGTCATGGCTGGGCCGGCGCGCTTTCCTGGCGTGGGGGTGGAGGACCTGGGAGTGCTGACCTTTAACTTCCCAGGTCAGACCACCCCGCGCGGCCTCTGACGCAGGGAACCCACCCGGTGCTAGCCCGCCCGCGGGGACTTGTCCTCTGGCGTGACCTTTTAAGTCCCTCCCCTCCTTTAAGGTTCAAAGTCCCTCCTTTCCCCCAGCCCAGAGGTTCTCCAATTTGAGCGCATCGCAGTCACCGTGAGGCTTTGTTCATTAATTTAATCGAACGATTTAATTAAGTCCGTTGTTTAATTGTTGTTGAACCCATTGTTGCCCGCTCACCCCACCCTACTGTTTCTGATTCAGTGGGTTTCGGGTGGGGCCTAAGACTATGCATGTCTAGTAAGTTCCCCGGTGATGCTGAGGCCTCTGTTCCAAGGCTTGAGAACCACTGCCCTGTATGGGACAATTGTCTCCCTCATTTTCCTCCTTAGTCCAGAGTACCTCGTTCAGCCTCCCACTGAGCCTGCAACCCTTGACAGCTAAAGAAACAGGCAGGGGAGAGGGGATCTGCATTTGGGCAAAGGCAGGAGGGAACCGGGGAATCCCAACTCCCAGCCCAAGAGGCTGGCCCACAGCATCAGCTGTCTCTAGGGAGACATATGCGTGGGATCCAGAACAGGGCAGAGCCCTGAGTAGTAAAAGCTGAGTGGAAAGCAAGGTTAATCAAATCCCGCCCCAGGAAAAGGAGAAAGAAAGTCCTTTTCTTCAGGAGAGGAGAGAGTGCATGGAGGATGCCTATCCATCAGCCAATCGTGCCCCAAGCAGTGCCACTGACACTCACTTATTCCAAAAAATGTTAGTTGAGCAGCTACTCTATGCCAGGCACTGTCTGGGTATTGGGGATAATGGAGGAAATAAAACTGAGGTCATTGTCTTTAGGGAGAATGCTTTCTGGTAGGGAGATTAACAATAAACATAGTAAAGAGTAAATTATTGAGTATGTTAGAAGGTAATAAATGTGATGAAAAAAAGAAAAACAAAACAAGAGTAAGGTAAGGGAGTGCCAGTGGGTGCAATTTGAAACAAGATGATCAAGGTAGGCCTTGTGGGGAAGGTGACAGTTGAACCAAGAGTTAAGGTAGTTAGCCATGTGATAGCTGGGAGGAGAACTTTTCCGTAAGGGGAACAGCCGGCGCAAAGGTCCTGAGGCAGGAGCGTGCCTGTGTGTTTGAGGCCCCACGAAGAGGTCAGTGTAACTGGGGTGGAGGTGCGGTGCAGGAAGAGCTGAGTTGGAGATGAGGGCAGAGAGGTAAGGGGCAGGCAGGAAGATATTATAGGGCTGGGTGGGCCATTCATAGGGGCTTGACTTTTACCCCAAGATGTTCCTCCATTTTTCTTTACTTTTTTGCCCTGACTGTTCTTGCCTCTTCCATCTACAATACCGGGTCTAAGAATAGTGTTAATCTGGCTCACAGCTGGAGCTGGTTCTGAGAAAGAGACAACTTTCAGTAAGTCAGTCAGCCCCACCTTCTCAGATTGGGGGCTTACAAAGTTTGTAGTAATAGAAAGTTAGAAAGAGTAATTAGATAGAAGGATAGAAGGTTAGCAGTTCACGTTTGCCTCAGCGTCCTCAGCATTCTCTTCTCCCATCATTCTCCACGCCTCCTCCAGGTTCTAGTTTCCCTGATGCCCCTGCTCCCTGACTCTCCCCAGCCTTCTACATCAGCATTGTCCAATCAAAATATAACATGAGCTGCACATGTAATTTAAAATTTTCTAGTGCCCACATTAAAAAAATAAAAAGAAATAGACAAAATTAATTTTAATAATAGATTTGATTTAACCCAATATAACCAAAATAGCATCATGTCAACATGTAATCAGTACAAAAATTAATGAGATGTTTTACTTTATTTTTTCCTATGCTCAGTCTTTGAAATCCAGAATGTTTTTTATACTTATATCACAGCTCACTTCAGCCTAGCCTCATTTCAAGTAGTCTAAAGCTTCATGTGGCTAGCGGCTACTTGGACATCACCACCCAGACTACACTCCTGATCTTCCCTGGCCTTCCCCTCCTCAACATAACTCCTCCTGTTTCCAGAACAAGCTGACACTTCCTTCAGGAAGCCTTCATTGATTTCTTCACTTCCCTCATTGGTCTGTGAGAATTAAATGAGTTAAACTCTATGAATATAGAGTACTTAGAATAATTCCTGGCACAAAGTAAATTCAATTGAGCTTTTAGCTATCATTATTATACCACTTACTGCAACTGTATGTAATACACTGATTGTTGTATAACTCTTATTTCCTGTTTTCCTCTCCCAGCTACACTGAAAGCTCCATGAGAAGAAAATGGCTGCCTTTTTCACTGCTCTACCCTCAGGACCTTGTGTCTGGCACAAGTAGATGAACAGTCAATATAAATGTATTGAATGAATGAATAAATGAATAAGAAAATATGCTTGGAGTTATGATTAACTATTTTAATTCTAACATTACAGTAGATAATCATAATCCTGGACGACATGATATCAGGTTCCATTTTTACAGAAGTTCAGACAGTAGGTACTAAAGAGAAATGAAGTCTGGTTTCAAAAATGAAAAAAAAAAAAAAAAAAAAAGCAGGGTGGTGTGGTGAAAGGGTCCAGACTCTGAATTCAGACAGACCTGGGTCTGAAGTTCTGTTACCTCACTCACTACTTGTATGACTTTGGAGAGGTTAGTTAATTTCCCTGTGCCTCAGTTTCCCCATCTGTAAAATGGGGATGTGAGCACTTCTTTACATTATGTACCTACATGCATAGTTAGTTTGTAAGTGGCAAGAACACAGGGTCCAATCTCAGCCCAGCTACACTTTGGCATGTTATTTACCCCTCTGTGCAGCAATACCTGGGTGTAAGTGTTTGTGTGTGTATTGCTAGTATTTAATGAGATATGATACTATGCATACAAAGGTTTGATACACATTAGATGCCCACATTAGGGTCTTTAGTTTTTCTTTCATTTCCCACCAGAGGCATGGGATCTTTCTATTCTCCTTCTCCTTTTCTTCATCAAAGGAGAAAAGGTCAAGCAGTTTATTTACTATTTTGGGGAAATTTCACCATGCTGCCTAGTAGGTAGTGTGAAACAGGTTCAAGTTAAGAAAAGGCCCTTTGTCAAAACTGTAAAACATGCCACTTTAGTCTCCCTGCCCTTTTGCCTCTTTCTTCAGCCTCCCTACTTCCAGAAAGTCCTTCTTTTGTACCATTTTGATTCCTGGCATTTTCTTCTCTCTCTGGCTCCCAGAGACAAAAGTAATTCCCACCCACAGTGAATTTTGCTGCGTGTTGAAGAGGAATTCCAGGCACCTAGAAATGGTTGCTACTCATTCCTCAGCATTCTCAAAGCTCTCTCTAGCTCTGCTACAGTGCTTTTTCCATTACTTCCTAATGTCTGTTGAATGCATTCTCCCCCACCAGACCCCTGAACGGTACGGGCAGATACGGCCACGTCTCTCAGGATCCCAGCCCTTAGCAATCAGCTAGACACATAGTAGGTGCTGGACGAACGTGTGCTGAACACATACGTGCACGCATGATGTCTGAGTGACCGTTTCTCATTACCTCCCCTCGGAAATGCCCAGAAGACTGATTGTTGTGTGCAGTGAGAGCTGTAACAGGAGGAGGTTGGCTGCTTGTTTAGAAATGAAATGGAACACGCCGCAAAGCTCAGCTCCACCGTCTGCTTTCCTTTGGTGTCCTCTGGGGACGAAGGGGAGGAGGGAGGGGGTGGGGAGCCCAGGAGGGCTGATAAGGTGCCCTCTTCAGCACTGAGTCAGCAACACCCAGCCCTGTGGACAGAGGAAGATCCCGCTTTCGGGGGCTGAGTCACATGAATAACTGGAATAGTTGTTGTTTGGATCATAATGAATTCCCAGAACCTTTCCCGGCCAACCAGCAGGCACTTGCTCTCTCCCTACCCTAAGAGCTTTTCAGCTTTGTGACTTAGCAGAAAGGAGCAGCCAGGCCTGGGGTTCTGAAGCGGAAGGGCAGCAGGGGAGTGGGGTACAAGCATCCTTGCCATTCCCATCAGCCGGCACTGCAGGTTGTTTCTGGACCTTTTTGTGTTTCCAAGAAGGTGTAGAAGGAGGTTGGCATTGCGGGCACAAGTCCTGCACAGTCCACACAGCTGTCGTGTCAACTGGGTAAGGTGTGGACCAGAGGCCCTGGCACCTCTCAGTAAGCCGTTAGGGTGTCAGTGGATACTAAATGCCTCAGGAGTCCAGACAGGTTATCCTCTGCTGAAACGTCATTAGAGGTCTGTGTACCTTGGATGAAACAAGATATCTATCTGCAGCCCTAGAAGAAAGTGTATGGGGGAGGGGAGAGGTCGGCACCCCAGGCATTGTGGGATTGGTGCACAGGTCCACAGGGTGTATCTTCTCAGCTGCAAGTCCCGAGACCAGCAGCTCCCAGAAACGCCTGTTCTGAGTGTCACAGAAGCTCTCAGGGAATGCCTCATCCAAAATATCGGCCGAGTTCAAAGCTATGTCTCAGTGTTTCCTTCCTGAGAGCATCCAAAGAAGATCTCAGGCTTCCAAAATTTTTCTCTACCTTCTTTGATACCATAACTACTGTGAAAGTCCCACTTAGGCCAGCAAACTGCCCCTAATGCTGTACCACTCATGCTTATGCTTGTGCAAGGGCAGTGGTTCTCAGACTTGAGCATACATCAGAAGCCCTGGAAGACTCATTAACACAGAGTTCTGGACTCCACCCTCGGAGTTTCTGGTTCACTAGGTCTTGGGTGGGCCTGGGAAGAGGCCTTCCTAACAAGCTCCCCAGAAATGCTGAGGCTGCTGGTCCAGTATCACACTTTGAGAATCACTGCCCTAAGGCAGAGTTCTGAAATGTATTTTTAGGTCAAAAACCCATTTGAGAATCCTTGATAACCCATTTGATAAGCCTTGTCACCACTTCCCCGAAAAACAATACACAAATGCTGAAAAACTTTGATTACAACTTCAGCGTTCATTAGATTTGCAGAAATTCATCCATGAATGTCTAGGTTAAAAGAACTCCTGCTTCAGGGTCCAAACCAGAATTAACAAGTAAAATGCAGATTAATACAGTACAGGAAAGCAGCTTTCATGACTAAAAGCAGAGGCGTTTCTTAGCAAATTGGTTGAGTATTCGTTTTCTAAAACTAGACAACCTGGTTTCAAATCTGGCTCTGACATTTGCCGGCTGTACTTCAGTTTCCTCATCTGCAGATGTGGGTTGATAACTGAACCTATTTCACAGGGTTTTGTAGGGATTGAATGAGTTCATACATGCCAAATGGGTAGAATAGAGCCTGGCACATAGTATACATGCAGTAATTGTTCCCAATTATTTCAGCTCAGTTGAGTCCTACTGATTCCGTACTTCCTGACATATTCCAAGTTCCTCTTCCCCAGCCCAACATCCATTATGACTATATAATATGCTTCCTCTAACACTTTAGTGCACATGTACATTCACGAATCTGTGGAAAACACTGCTGGTTATTCTCCCAATATCAACTCTCATCTTCTATAGTACAAGTCCATTTTCCAGACTTCCCTGTATATAGGGTACTGAATGAAAATTAAGTTCTACCAATAGACGCACTTGAATGAGATTTGAAAAGTAAAAATGAAACAAAGGAAATCCTGCTGTTTTAGATCTCTTCTGCTAGCAAGCCCAGTTGTGGAGACATGAAGTTTTTCTGCATTGTATTACAGTAACTCATCAACAGTTTTACAACTTCCAAGAGTCAGTTTCAACAGTATCAATAACAGCTTCCTGCAGCTGCCTTTCTGATTCCCTAGATAAAAATATGGGACTTGTTCTAGTTCTAGAAGCTAGAACTCATGATTCAATTTGGGTCCTCCTGCTGTTCACCTTTCTGACGGGGCAGAGGTAGCAGGTCTGTCTGGAAATTATCCTGGAGCCTGCACTCCTCCAGCCCTTGCAATGATCCTATGAGCCTCTAATCCCCATGTTGAAAGCCTTTCTGCTCATAATACCGAGACTGGCTTCCATTTCTTGAATTGAACACTGAATAATAGAGTCTATTTCCCTGGCCCTGTTGAGAGCTATTAGGCTAAGATCATGTCTCATTCATCTTTGTATCCTTCATGTCCAAAATTGTCAAGAGAGGCTTCTGGAAAATGAACCCCTTAAAGAAGTGGGTGGAGCCACTAACCTAAGTTAAAAAGGGGCTTGACTGCCAGTGGACTGAGGCAGGTCATTTGTATTCACCAAATGACCTTTGAGGGCAGAGCCGCTATCAGACCAACCATGAACAACACATTACCATCACCAAAATAACAAAAGGCAGGGGTTGAATGAATAGCTGAAACAGCAGTGCCAGCTTTGAAACAGGAAGGTGCAGACCTTCCTTGCTCCTCACTGGGGGGCAGTTCTCTCCTCTGCAGATGCCCCCGGCCCCTCAGGAGCCCAGGGAGATGTCAGGAGATAATAAAGGGGAAGAGACTGTGGGTAATTCCAACAGCCGGGCTTATGAATATGCACCAGGAAAACTGCAAAGAATCGAGAAAAGAATAAGTACTGCTGGGCACAACCCCAAGGTCTGAGGCCCAACATGGCTGGAGACCAGAGGGGTTGCCTGTGTGGGGTACAGGTGCGTGGAATGAGGGACATAGTGCAAAAATCTAAGACGCGTACAGTGACAAATCCACGCACTTTGGAAATCCGACTGACTCATGATCCAGTCCCAGGTCCGTTGCTAATCTCTGTGTGACCTGAGACAAATTCTTCCAGCTGCATGAGCTTCTGCCCCTCACTCCTAAACTGAAGATTATAATCCTTATCCCAGGGGATTAGCACCCCAGCAGAGGGAGCACCTGGCGCACAGCCCTCCCCAAGACCCTTCAGATCCTCAATCTCTGCACATCCCTCAAACCCAGTGTGGTATTCTTTCTAGTGTTAACACTTTGCCCTATAAAATAACTGATTTAGTGTTTTGTTTTCTAATGATGGTGCCTGAAGGTAAGTCACTGAGGTTTGTGTGAAGGGCAATTTCTCAATCCACTCATTTTGTCTGAAAATGCTTAAGGCAGGAAGTAAGATTCCCGGAAGTTTTTAAGTGCAGAAAGGATGGAAGGTAGGAGGGAGCTGTTCCAAGAAGATTGCTCCTGCCAGCTGGGGAGAGAGTGCAGGACTTGGCTTTGCTGTCCCTGTGTAATCATATTGTCCACGCTCATCAGTGGGGCTATTAGCATTTGAGTGTAAGCCAGTCTTCCTGTGGCATCCCGGAGGATGGCTGCCTCCTTCCATGTACACTTTGTAATCTACTGCAGGTTTATTGTGATGAATTTCTCTGCCAGAAAGAACAGAATGTTTCCACTTAGTGAGAGAGATGGCTATCTCAGATATCTCACCCGTCTTTTCACCAAGATATGTCGTATTTCCTTCGGGTAGAGAATGTCTCAAGTTCTTCAGGACAGGTCTAAGCCCTAAAACACTGGGAGGACTGTTTATCCTTGTAATGAGTCTGTGATGTTCCATGGGCTCCTTGGCATCTTCTATGAAGCCTGTTGTTGGGTTTGCGGACTGAAAAAAATGCACAACCTAAAAGTTGAGAATTATGTTTTATTTGGAGGGCTAAACTGAGGACTTAAGCCCAGGACACAGCTTCTAAGATAGCTCTGAGAAACTGCTCGGAAGAGGCAAGGGAGGAGCTGGGATATATAGGAGTTTTTGCAACAAAGACCAGGGAGTCGGAACATCAAAAGATTACTGTTAATTAAAGAAAGCCAGATATCTCAAGTTAAGGAATTCAGCGCTTTTCTATGTATGGGAAGATGCAAGAGTTTGGGCTCACTGAAATCGTTCCTTTGATGTGCACATCAGCTATGTGCAGCCAGTATCCTGTGTTTTCCCACCCTGAGTCTCCTCAGGGTGCATCATGGGGGTTGGCTGTAGTGACTGAGGACTTGGCAGTGGGCAGCCCATTTGTCTCCATCCTGAGTTCCCTCAGGGCTCACCATCCGGGTGGCTGTAGTGGCTTGATGGCTGCAACATCCTTTACTTGAAACGGCAAGCAACATTTTTTATTGACAGGTTCATCCACGACAGGTAGGACTAAGGGAATTAGCCTCATAGAAATTGAAGTACCTCCCAGCAGTGAAGACACATATACAGAACCTCAGGAACATCAACCATAGGGAAACTTGGAGAGATGGCCCTGATACCCCTTTGGAAGTAGAAATCAGAATTAGGAAGAAAACTACCATTACTGGGCACCCATTATGTTCACAGCGTTGTGGCAGGGGATTTTGTAGCTCTCGCAGACTGGGCATGAAACAGTTAAGCTGTCAAATTCTAAGCTTCAGCAGCCAGTGGGAATATTTGATGTTACTGCACAGGAAGCTTATCCTAGACTGAATAATTCCTCCACAGGAGGGGAGCCTTTTTGCAGGTTGAACCCTGTCTGGAAGGTGCTCTTTTCTTGTCAAAGAGCCAGGGGCAATAGCTATCATCCTGTTCTCCAGCTCCTGCCCCTCCCCAGCCAAGAAAGTGGTGCAGGCAACTCAGCGCCAACAGAGAAACACACAAAGCTCCAGGCAGAGATCCCCAGAGCTCCTACTGTACTCTGTGCACAATGGAAGAAAACAGACCTCCTTATCCGCTGTTGATGACCACCTGCATCTTTAAGCCCCTGCAGACCGGGAGACTGGGAATCCTCTACCATCGCTTTAAAAAATTACCAAGTGGAAGTGACCATTGTTTTGTCTACCTGAGCAGGATATAGACAAGGAGGAACTCAGAAAGGGATGAGAACAATGTAAAAACAGGATGACTAAGAAGAGCCTCTAGATCAGAGGGCTCCCAGATCCCTGGTGAGAGACTAATACAATAAAATGTATTGGGGTGTGATAGTATTGGGGTGTGTTAGGTGTATGTGTATGAGAAACCTGTTTTGCAAAGTGTGTGTATTATACATACAGAAGGGAAGAAAAGATTAAATAATGAAATAATAAACAAGATGCCATTCCAGATATTATTCTATGTGAATATCTGGCATTGAGGGTATTCTAATAATTCTTACAATTAAAATTCTCATAAGAAGCTTTCTTTTCAGGACTTGACATTAACAAGGGTTATTCTCATTATTTTATGCCACTTGTTTAAAAAGAGTGCTTCAGTTATTCCTCATAGAAACACTGGGAAATAGTTCCCTATATCCATTTTACAGACAAATGAACTAAGGTGCAGGGGTGTTAACTGAGTTGCCAAAGCAACATAATTTATCAAGTAATAGAGCTAAACTGCAAGTCCAAATATACCTGATTATTTACAAACCTGTGCCCTATTTACTAAACCATGCCCTCGTCACCCCCATCTGTGTCCTAATCTGTGGCATGTCCTCTTAGACAAAAAGGAAGCCAACTCCAGGGGGAAGAACTAGGACAAATAATTTTTTTTAATTAAAGAATCCAATAAAAATAAAAGGAACAAAATATTTGTCAAAATAAGCCTTTTGACAAAGGAGTATACGTGGCAAATAAGCACATGCTTAACATCATTAGTCATTAGGGAAACACGAGTAAAACCCACAATAAAACACCTCTACTTGACAGCTAGAATGACTAAGATTAAAAAGAATGATCATATCAAGTGTTGGTGAGGATAAAGAGCAGCTGGAACTCTCAAACATTGCCGGTGAGAATGTAAAATAGTACAACTACTTTGGAAAACTGTTAGATAGTGTCTTAAAACGTTCAACGTACACCTCCCATACAACCCAGCCATTACACTCCTAGATATTTATTTACATAAAAGTGTGTGTCCACACAAAGACCTGTACATGAATATTCAATGTAGTTATATTTGCACTGATGTGCACACTGTTATACATAGCAGCGTCCATACAAAGAACAAGGTATTGATATACTCTTAAGTCACGGATCTCAAAATAATTATGCTGAGTGAACGAAGGAAGACAGAAAAAGAATACATACCGTACGATTCCAATTACAATTCTAGAAAATGCGAACTGATCTATAGCGACAGGAAGCAGATCAGTAGTTACCTAGGGATGGGGGGAGCAGGAGAAGAGATAGATTACAAAGAGACATGAGGAAAATTGGGGGAGGGAGTAATGGATATACTCTTTATTTGAATTGTAGTGATTTTTCATGGGTGTGAACATATATCAAAACTCATCGGGCTTCCCTGGTGGCGCAGTGGTTGGGAGTCCGCCTGCCGATGCGGGGGATACGGGTTCGTGCCCCGGTCCGGGAGGATCCCGCATGCCACGGAGCGGCTGGGCCCGTGAGCCATGGCCGCTGGGCCTGCGCGTCCGGAGCCCGTGCTCCGCAACGGGAGAGGCCACAACGGTGAGAGGCCCGCGTAACGCAGAAAAAAAAAAAAAAAACAAAAAAAAACAAAAAAAAAACTCATCAATTTGTACTGGTTGTTGTATGTCAATTGTACCTGAAAAATATCAGTAGAGATAGGCTGCCAAGAAGATACAGCAGTAAGAAATAGGAGAAAATGAAAGCAAAATCAAGCAAGGGAAGTAACCTAAAAATAAGTGCAATATAACAGTTAAGAACCCAAGCCATAGACTCAGCTCTCAGCAAGACACTTAACTACTTCTGTAAAATGCAGATGATAATAGTATGTACCTCACAGGGTAGTTGGGACAGTGAAATGAGTCATACACATAAAGCCCTAGACCAGTGCCTGGCACTTAATAATGATTCAATAAGCACTAGCTATTATTATTGCAGAAATCATTGTTTTTCATCTAAAGTCAACCCTTTTCCATTGGAAAAATCTTAAAGTCCCATCCAGCTGATAAATCCAGAAATAAAACCAGGGGCCAGTGATTTCCAAACTCAAGTTTTCTGTTGAAGGTCGATTCCTCCTCTTGAACATGGCTCACTGTGGCTCCTTGAGATTTTGCAAGTCAAGTGCTAAATAATGTATTTAACTGCCCAATACACTCACTATCCAAGCATCAGGGAAATAAAGGATAACAAGACTCCCTTAGTGAGGGTGAGGGGAAGCAACAAGATACTGGGTCACTGGGGTAGAGCATCACCTGGATTCTGTTGCACTCTCACGGATATATATTTGTACCTTGACCAATTATTCTAGCTACCTTGGGTTCTACAACCAGAAGGACTTCCTTTGGCCAGTGTTAATCAGTACCAGAACTGAGAGGAGAATTGAGGAGCATTCCATCATAAGGCACTGTACCACCTTGGTAGTTCATTTCTATTTGAGTCATGAATGTGGATCAAGGGTTGCTTTCAGGGTTGAACAAGCACAGGTCTCTGTTTCCTAGGCTCGAGTCTTTCCTACAGCACAACTCTTTTAAGTCCTTTCTTAGCCAAGCCTATTGATTGCATTGGGTTAGAGGAGGGAGGAGGCAAGGAAGACTCAGTTTGCCGGTACCACCCAATACCAGAAATCTTGCCCAAATTTTACTTTTGAATTTGGACCTCACATTTGTAGCATCGGTTTCTTAATATCAATCTTGGGGACTCTGCACATCTCCCTAAATCTTAGATTATTGGCTTCTGCCTCCAAGTTTGAAGAATAATAGGCTGGAGTAGTGAGGAAAGGCTCATTTTTTCTGCCATGTAGCTCCTGTCTCAACTTCACTACCCATCCAAATGTGCATTTCCAACTTTCCCAGGCAGGAATGCACAGGAGAGCTGCTCAGAAGCAATCTGGGGTCATCAGGCTTCCCAGATTCTGCTGGATCCTCCCAGATATACAGTATCCTAATTGAGGCACCAACAATTAGCCCATATTCTTAAGGCGCTTGTTTATCTGAGTCAACAGATTCAAATTCCTAACTACAGGTAGAAAGAAATTAATTCTTTGAACAGGGCTGTAAATCCACCCAGCTATTCTCTGTCAGCTATCAGACGGGCCAAAATCAATAACTTACTTGAAGACGTAGCCAGAGGTGGCAATATTTTGACATTTTTCTACCAGGTTCCTAAAGTTCCTATTTTGTGGACAACACTCTGAGTTCTAGCAGAAAATTGATAATCTTTTAACCAACTGATTTTCTACCACCTAACAAGGATTGCTGGTACCTCAGCCCCGTACGGCAGGGTCCTCACAACTCCCTACTCTATCCTGACTCAGCCAGTTTTATATTAGGGGATCTGTCAGTGGCAACATTCCTGCATTAGTCAGGATTCTTTTGCTTAGAAGTGACAAAAACCCGTCTCAAATGAGCTTGGGCAGAGGGATAACTTATTAGAAGGATGTGGGAGATCCCATACAATTGAAGGGGAAAAGGCTAAGACTTCTGAGGGTAGTGACTTAGCCAGCTTTTGTCACTGTTGTAGGCCCAATACCTGGAATAGATTCTGTTGAAAGTTAAATGAATAAAAGACCAAACTACAGTAAGGGCAAGGTTGCTACTTGGCCTCAATAATAACTAAAACAGCACTTCATGCCCCAGGAAGAGAGAGGAGATGGGACTTTATAATAACCAGCTTTGGGTTGTCTCCCCAGTCCATCTATTGTCAGAACTTCCCTGCTTCTGTCATCTACATGGTGTCCAGGGATCATCCCCAGGAAGCCAAACTCATACTCTGTGATCCTTCCTCCTGGTCAGTGTTGAGTGTTGCAGCATTGGCCACAGGATTGGAGAGTGGCCAATCACATCTGCTCTGTAAGAAACTTTATTTGGGCCTGAGATTCAGTCTCTTTTTGGGTGGTTGAATTGGTTACATGCAAATGTAGATACTGATGGAGGCTGTTATTCAAAGTGAGAGAGAGAAGGTTGAGGGAGAGAGGAAGAGAAGGAAGAAGAAGAAGAAGAGGAGGAGGAGGGGGAGGGGAGAAGAAAGGAAGAAGAAGAAGGAGAAGAGGAAGAAGAGGAAGAGGAAGAAGAGAAGGGGGGGAAGGTAGGGGGAGGATAAGAGGGGACGGGGAGGGAAGAACAAGGAAAGGAGGAAGAGAAGAGAAAAGAGAAGAGCAGATAGCATTAAAGAGAAGAGCAGATAGCATTAGAGAGAAACAGAGTGCCAAATGCTTTTGAGGTCCTGGTCCAATTCCACTGCCAGGCTCGGCTGAATCCCTGTACTTGGGTTCCAAGAGATGTCTTTTATTCCTATAACAATTTCCCCTCATTCACAGAAGCTAGCTCAAGTTCTTTTCTGATACTTTCAACCAACAGATACCTCCCACCAATAAAAATATGGACACTGGGAATTCAGAAGGATACAGATTTGCCTGTTAGTGAGAGAACAGACAACGAGCGCCATGGCCTTTACTACTCCCTCACTCCTGAAAAGAAATTATTCTGGCTGCAGATAACAGAATACAACTAATAAAAGCTTAAGAAACAAAGGCATTTTGTTATTGAACTAAGCTAGGAGAGGGGAGGCAGGCCACTGACAGGTTTTTTGCAAGCCCCAGTAGTGTCACCAAGCACCTAGCCATCCTCAGCTTACTGGTTTTCTACCTTTATGTTTTCGGTCATAAAAGGCTACCACATAGCTGGGCATCTTGAGCAAAATCCAGTGGCAAACCCAAAGGGACTATGCTTGCCCCCATTGTGTGACAGGTCTGATATCATGTTCCTGGCCCACCATCAGCCTCCTTCAGGGCCCATCCTGTAAGCAGCTGTGATATTAAGAGAAGAGTCCATGATGGAGGTGAAAGTCTGGCACTGGAATCTAAGCCCTTGTTTTTTCTTCTCACTATTTTACGTTGGAAGAGTCACTGAAGCTTTCTGTCTCAATTTCCTCATTTTTTTTTTTCTTTTGCGGTACGCGGGCCTCTTACTGTTGTGGCCTCTCCCACCGCGGAGCACAGGCTCCGGACGCGCAGGCTCAGCGGCCATGGCTCATGGGCCCAGCCGCTCCGCGGCATGTGGGATCCTCACGGACCGGGGCACGAACCCACGTCCCCTGAATAGGCAGGCAGACTCCCAACCACTGCGCCACCAGGGAAGCCCTCCTCATATGTTTTTTAAAAAAGGAAAATCGTTATCCTCGATGGTTGTGAAAAGTAAATGACATAATATATATAACTGCCTAGTTTAATGCCTTGGAATTGACACGTTTCTCAAAGAATGAGACTTTCCTTCCTTCTTCCTTCCAGCCTCCTAGGTCTCCTAGGGGAGAAAGTACAAGAGCCAGCTCAGAAAAAGCATGGGCTTTGGAGTCAGACAGATTTTATTTCAAATCCTGGCTCTGCCATTTATTAGCTATCTGGCTTTGATAAATTACTTCAGCTTGCTCACTGGCAAATATTTACTGAGCACCTACTATGTGCCAAGCGCTGTTCTGCCTGCTGAGGATACAGGAATGAATTAGAAAGACATACTCCCTGCTCTTTAAAGCTTATATTCTAGTTTGCTCATTTATTAAGGCTAACAATACATTACATACTATTATTGCCGTAAGGATTAAACAAAACAATTCATGCAGAATACGTGTGAATAGCAGATGCTCTCTAAAAGTGAATTCTCGTCCCTCCTTCCCTTTCTTAGGCTCTATTGGATGCTGGAAAAAGTATTGGCTTGGCTGTTAGAATGCTGGCATTCTAATCCTAACCCTGCAGTTGACTAGTTAGCTGTGTGATCTTAGGCAAAGACTTTAACCTTTCTGGGTCTCAATTCCTCCTCTATAAAATAAGAGGGCTGTTTGAAATAATTTTTAAGACTCCTTTTGTTTGGTTGAGATTCTGTATTTCTCAAAAGTAATCATTCACCTTGATATATTGTGGCAGAATGGGTATATTAGACTATGTGATGATTTAAAGACAAATTTATAACTAACGTTCATCAGGGACTCACTAGGTCCAAGCATTGTGCTGTATCCCTATTTTCTGCTTTAATCCCATGACAACTGTATAAGGCAGGTATTACAATCTTCAGTTTATACGAGGAAATGGAGCCTCAGAGAAGTACATTTGGTCAAAGTCACTCAGCGAGTCAGAGGCAAAAGTGCCATTGATACCCACACCTGTCTGACTCTAAAAGCCATTAGCTTTGTCCTTTACTGCTACTGTGTGGCCACTGAGAACTTGTTATAAGACCAATTGAACAGAGTTAGTGACTCTATAAATGAATCAGGATGCCACGTCGGGAACGAGTGCCTCCTGCACGGTTCATCCATGGGAAGACACAGATATAAGTCTGGGCCCCTTCTGCATCCCAGGTCCTACTCCTGGCTTCCCCTACAGCTGCCTCTCCCTGCCTCCATCTCTGCGGATGGGTCCATGTGATGGCTGGGAAACCAAACATTATTGTTCAGGAATGATGTTTTTCAAATTGGACATCTGCTGCTTATTTGGCTGGGAGTTTGGCAAGTGTTTCAGTTTGTTGTGGTGGTCAGACCTAGAGGAAATAATTAGGTAGTCATGGCAACCAGCATCCCAGGAACACCGCAGTGACGCCAAGAAGAGAGCACTGAATGGAGGGTCCAGATGTCCACTCTGCCATGAATGCTCTGGCCTCAGGTTCCTCAGCAGAGTGTCTGGAACTTCAGTTCTAAAAGTCTCTCAATAGGAGAATGAAATATTTAATTCCATACGGAAAGAGATAGGTCCTGAGATTCAAAGAGCACCTGGACAGGTGGTTCAAAATTCATACGAAGCTGAGAAAGACTAAGGAGGGGTGCAAAAATGCATCTGTGAAGCATCCACTATGTCCCAGGGACTGTGCTCTATGTGTTGTACCATCGTCTCAGTTCATCCTCATGATATCCTTTGGACAGAGGAAGAAACTGAGGCTTAGAGAGGTGACATGACTTGCCTAAGATCACACAGCTAGATAGTAAAGGAATCAGAATTTGAACCCTGGTCTAGCTGATCCTAAAGCTTTGCTACAACACCTATACTTATCAGTGATCAGAACCTTTCCTAAGATGGCTTCTGCTAGAAGTGGAACAGGGGCTGAGTGGAAGGTAAGATGGCATCAGTCCTGAAGGCCATGTCACTTGATATTCTCTCCCCTATGTTGCCCAACTTGGTGGGATTCTGCCCTCTGGCGTAGACCTAAACCATTTTAGCATAGGCTGAACATTTTCTCACCCCAATTAGTTTAAATCCATGTTCTCTCTACAGTATTTCTGTTGTGCCCTAGGCAGTTTGCAGTTGAGTCTGAGCCCAACTCTCTCTCTTTCTTTGCCTTATAGAAAAAAAAAAAAATGACAGAATGTGCAAGATGCTCTCCAATTCCTGAATCATGGATCACCCCTCTGACTCAGAAGTTGGATTGCTTGTTACCTTATACATCTTTGAAAATTCCTGTTCCCCTTGCCAGGTTCAGAAAAATCCCACTCTTCAGTGATTTTTCTTCCTTTTTCCAGCTTCCTCTAATTTTTTTAGAGTCTCATGATATTATTATATACCCTTTTCTTGGTGAGGGAAGGTTATCTGGCACTCATGCCTCGTAAGCTCGAGGAACAGATGAAAATTCTGATATTCCTGAGAAGTGGAATCAGAGGACCTGCTTTTGAGTCTCCTTTCTGCCACCAACTAGCCCGTAACTCTGAAGAAGTCAGTGGACATTTTTCCATGTGCCAAATGAGAAGTCAGACAAACTCCAACTGAAGGTGTCTTTCAGTGCTAAGATGTGGTAATACAAGTCACCCTTCTAGTAAACAAAATTTCAATTCCCACTTGAAAGTTAAGATTGTTCAACCTGCTCCTCACTTCAGAATGGACAGGGTTACCTTTAAGATGGATGCAAATTCAATCTCCTCACCTTGAGCTTTGGATTTTTCTACTTCACATTCTCTCTGAGTTCTGAGGAGGTAATCTACGAGTTTTTAAGAGAGCTGTCTTTCTCTCTCCTGATGGGTAGAACACTGAATGAAGGGCAAATAGAGATGGTGGTGGTGCCAGGGAAGAAAGTAAACAAGTTAAATGATACCTTCAAAGAATTGAAGGCAAGGGTTGCCTGGGTCAGGCTGTCCTCACTATTACCATATTTCACTGTGCTTTGGCCACAGTGGATGATGGTGTAATAGAAAGGGCATAGCCTGTGGATCTGGTTCTGTCACTCACACCATCTATAAAAATTAACTTGAAATGAATCAAACACCTAAATATAAGGGCTAAAATGATAAAACTCTTATACAAAAGCATAGGTGTAAATCTTTGTTATCTTGAATTAAGCAACTGTTTCTTAGATATGACACCAAAACTACAAGCAACAAAAGAAAAAAAATGGATAACTTGGACTTCATCAGAATCAAAATCTTTGGCGCTTCGAAGGACACCATGTGGAAAGGGAAAAGACAACCCACAGAATAGGAGAAAATATTTACAAATTATGTATCTGATAAGACACATACCTTGAAAATATAAAGAACTTTTACATCTCAATAAAAAAAGACAAACAACCCAAATAAAAATGGACAAATGATCTGAATACATATTTCTCTAAGTAGTCCCCCCTTATCCATTGGGAATAAGTTCCAAGACCCACAATGGATGCCTGAAATCGCAGATGGTACTGAACCCTATATATACTATGTTTTTTCCTACACATGTATAGCTATGATAAAGTTTAATTTATAAATTAGGCACAGTAAGAAATTAACATTAATTAATAATAAAATAGAACAATTATAAGAATACACTGTAATAAAATTTATGTGAATGTGGTCTCTCTCTCTCTGTCTCCCCCTCAAAATTATTATACTGTACTCACCCTTCTTCTTCTTGTGATGATGTGAGATGATAAAATGTCTACATGATGAGATGAAGTGAGGTGAATGATATAGGCATCCTGACGTAGTGTTAGGCTCCTGTTGACCTTCTGATGATATATCAGAAGGAGAATCATTGGCTTCAGGTGGTCCTGGATCTTTGATCCATGATGATGTTGATGCTTGGATGTCAGGAGCAGACGACCTGGAAGCTTGCGGGGTCCTGGGTGAGACGGAATGGGACTGCAGGAGATTTCACCGTGTTACTCAGTACAATGCACAATTTAAAATTTATGAATTGCTTATTTCTGGAATTTTCCATTTAATACTTTCAGATCATGGTTGACTGTGGGTAATAGAAACCGCAGAAAGTGAAAATGAGGATAAGAGGGGACTACCATACAAATGGCCAATGAGCACATGAAAAAATGCTCAACATCCTTGGCAATCAAGGAAATGCTAATAAAAACAACAAGGACAGAATTATTATTAGGGCAGCCAAAATACTCCGTATAATACTATAAGGATAGATATATATCATTACACATTTGTCTAAACTCATAGACTATACAACACCAAGAATGAATTGTAATGTAAACTGGACTTTGGGTGATTATTGTGTCAATATAGGTCCATCAGTTGTAACAAATGTACCATTCTGGTGGAGGAGGCTAATAATAGCAGATGTTATACATGCATGGGGGCAGGGATTACACGGGAAGTTATACGTTCCTCTCAATTTTGAGAACATAAAACTGCTCTAAAAATAAAGTCCTTAAAAAATTAAAATAAATAAATAAAAATAATAAAAAGTGTTGGGGAAGATGTGGAGAAATTAGAATCCTTATACGCTGCTGGTGGGAAGGTAAAATGGTGCAGCCACTTTGGAAACCAGTCTGGCAGCTTCTTAAAAGTTTAAATGTAGAGTTACCATATGACCCAGAAATGCCTCTCCTAGGTATATACCCAAGAGAAATGAAACTATATGTCCACTTGTATATGAATGTTCTTGTACACAAATGTTCATAGTAGCAATTTTCATAATGGCCAAAAAGTGGAACTCAATGTCCATCAACTGCTGATGGGATATATAAAGTGTAGTATGTCCATGCAATGGGGTATTATCTGTCAGTATAAAGAAATGAAGTGCTGATAGATTCTACAAGATGGCTGAACCTAGAAAACATGATGCTAAGTGAAAGAAGCCAGTCACAAAAGACTACATATTGTATGATTCCATTTATATAAAATATCCATAATAGGAAAATCTATAGTGACAGAAAGTAGATTAGTGGTTGCTTAGGGCTGGGGGAAGAGAGATGCAGGGACAGGGGGTGATAGCTAAAGAGTATGGAATTTCTTTTTGGGGTGATGAAATGTTCTAAAATTGATTGTGGTGATGGTTGCACAGCTCTATGAATGTACTACAAACTATTGCATTACACACTTTAAATACGTGAATTGTACGGCATGTTAATTGTATCTCGGTAAAGTTGTTACTCAAAAAAGTAATAACCTAGGTTGGAGTTGTTGGTGGAGAGTAAGTGAGGGAATAGGGGAAACAAAGTTGATTGGCTAGGATTTGATCATGTTGAGGCTGGTGAATAGGTACATGCAGGTTCATTATATTATTTTCCCTACTTTGCTATATGTATAAAATTTTCTATAATAAAAATAAATTTAAATAAGTAAATAAAACAGCAAGACATAATAGGCTGGCAATAAATGCAACTATTACTATTATTATTATATCCTAGAGCCGAGCACTGAATTTAAGAATTTAAGCATATACCCCTAAATAACCCATTATACCTCTCACAGCTTTCCTTTAACTTGCTTAAATTCCTTTAGCAGGAGTTAGCTCTTTTCACCATGGCCCCAGAGGAGCAGGAGAACAACTGGTCACAGACATGAAGACAGCATGTAACCCCTGATTTGCCCCCTTCTTTATCTCCCCATGGCTAATCAGTCACCCGCTCTTGCCAATTTTCCTTCCAAATGACTCTTATCTTCAGCCACTCTTGTTACCCATGCCACCTACCTAGACCAAGCCCTTGGCAAATTCTACTTAGGCTACAGCAACAACTCAGCTTCTCTCACAGACTTTCATCATTCCCTCTCCTGAGTCTAGTGCCCATCTCTCCTACACACCACCAGCAGACTCTTCCCATGAATGTCCTTACTTATTCCTTTCCCCTGCTCAAAGATTAACAGGCTCTGCATTGCTTATGGCATAAACTCTTAATTTTTCTATCTGGATTCCTAACATCTGATGCCATCCTGTGAATCCAAACTTATCTCTATTTCAAAATTTGTCCCTATTGCTTTGATTTAGCACTTCCATCCACTGTGTCCTTTCAGGCATCCATGTGCTTCAAGGGCGGTAAATCTGAAATAGTCTTATCCAATCACGTTATTCCATTTTTCTTCCCAGTGACTGGTTTGGGAATGAGCATGTGATGAAATTCTGAGCAGTAATCCAGGAGAGGAGGTCTTTTGGGGAAAGTATATCTTGGGGGAAAAAAAGTATTACTCATAAAAAGACATGGAGGAAGAGACGGGCCCTTTCCATCTGCCTCCAGCCCTAGACATCTAGGCATTGAGGAACAAAATGTGATGCCTGGAATTGCTGCAGCCCTCTTGTGACCATGAAGAGAAGGCCAAGAGAATGAGAGATGCTGTTGAGCTGGAGACATAAACCCACTGAGCTGCTGAATTAAACCAAACCTGGAACTGAGCTACTTCTGCACATCTTATTACATGAAATAATAGATGTCTTTACAGTGCAACGCAGTTTTACTTCAAATCCTAAATCTTCTTGAACCATCTCAATATAGAGTCTCCCTGACTCTGGTTTAGGAGACAGCAAGACTCTGATTTCTAAGCCTCTTCCTGTGACTTATTAGCTCCTTGAATTTGGCAAGTTACTCACTTTTTCTAGTCCAGTGCTTCTCATATGTTAGCCTGCATCAGAATCACCAGGGGGGCCTGGTAAAACACAGATTCCTGAACATGACCCTCAGGGATTTATTTTCAGGAGGTTTGTGAAGGAGCTGGAGAATTTACGTTTCTAACAAGTTCCCAGGTAATGCTGTGGCTCAGAGGACCACACTTTGAGTAAGAGTGTCCTAGGCCTAAGTTTCTTTGTCCACAAAACAGACATGAGAGCATTCCCTAGTAGGTTTTATGAGGATTAAACATGATAATACAGATACAGTGCTTGGCCCAGTGTCTGGCACAGAAGTAGAGCTCAGAGATGATAGTTATTAATGTTAACTTGGGAAAATATTAATCCTGCAGCTGAGGGCTCAGTTTGTGCAAATTCCAGGCTCAGAATCATTTCTCTGGAGTTCTGGAGCCTTACATAGCAGGCTTTCCCAGACAAAAGAGCCAAAAGAAACCTGTTGACTGGGGATATTAACTAGGTGGCTGTGGGAGAATGACATGAGTGATTTGCTGGAATGATTAGAAATCATCCGAAGTATGGCTAGGTTGAGAAGGAGTGGGGAGGAAGAATGGCCTTCACTTATCAGACTCCCATTAAAATGGTTTGTAGTGTGTCCCAGCTTTATCCAAATGATTAAAGAGGTGAGACCTTGAAGAGGGGTGGGGGAGGTAACCAGACTGGTCTCTGGCTTTCAAAGAGAGAAGGCAATAAAAGATTAGTTATTAAATAAATGAAGTTCAGGAAATGATCCAATGTCTTGGGAGTGTTCAATCTCAGAAGACGAGAGGCTTCTAACCTTGTAGAGTCAAAGAAAATTCACAGAGACACACACTACCTCAGGCATGCCATTCTCCTGCAGTTTCCCAGGGTAAGGAAAAATTAAGAAGACTGAGAAATCTGAATTAAAAAAAATTTTTCCATGAATTCTTTTCCTAAAATTTCCAATAGATCTTACTTTGTTTTACTTCCCAGCAGTAAAGGAAGGTTTCTATCGCTGTTGTTGCTGGTATGTGGCATAAACACAGCCACTTACTGAGTCCTTAACATGTGCCAACATGATGCTAACATTTACCTGCATTATTTCATTTAATGTCATTTAAGTGTCATTTAAAGTCATCTTCTGACTTTGCTGTGAATTTTCATGTATGTATGAACCCTAGAGAGCCGGAATGACTATGTCAGAAATCTTTCTTCTTTTTTGTCCCTATTTCCTTTTAATGAGTCCTCACCACCTACAACTTGCAAAAGGTCAGACATTACTATCTCGATATTAGAGATGAGGAAATTGAGTCAACGGAAATGTTAAAAGCATTTTCTACCACACAACCACACGGCTTTAGTCAGTGTTCTTTCTGATTTTAAAGCCCGCACTCTTTATAAGTCTTTACCTTGAGTTGGCCTGAGATCTGATCTTGAGAAGACTCAGAATCTGTCCACAATCAGCTTAAGATCAGACTGCTCTCAAGCAAATTGCTTATCTTCTCTGGTGTCTGTTTCCTCTTTTGTAAAATGGAATTTCTGTTAAGTTTGGAGGTAACATGTGTAAAGTGCTGGCTACTGTGCGTATAGCAAAAGACATCAATAAAAGCAGATTTTATATATATGTATATATACACATATATATGAATACATACATATACATACATATATACATAAACTTATAAAAGTGTTACAGTGTTAGCTCTTATGTTTAGATTTGATCCATTTGGGGTTAACTTTCTTTTTTTTTTGAGTTAATTTTTGTATATGGTTTAAGATAAGGATCCAACTTTTTTTTTTTTTTTCACATGAATATCCAGTTTTTTCAAATACCATTTTGTTGAAAAACTATCCTTTCCCCTATTGAATGGTTTGGCATGCTGGCTGAAAATCATTTTACTATATGTGTGAGGGTTTATTTCTGGGTTCTAATTTTGTTCCATTGGTCTATATATCTATCTTTATGCCAATACCTCACTGTTTTGATTACCAAAGCTTTTCAATAAGTTTTGAAATGAGGAAGTGTGAAACCTCTAACTTTGTTCTTCTTTTTCAAGATTATTTTGGCTATTCTGGGTCCCTTGAGATTTCATATAAATTTTGGAATGTGCTTTTCTATTTCTGAAAAAAAAATCATTGGGATTTTAACAGGAATTGCATTGAATCTATAGATAGCTTTGGGTCACATTAACATCTTAACAATATTAAGTCTTCCTGTCTGTGAACACAGGATGTCTTTTCATTATTTGTGTCTTTAATTTCCTTCAGCAACATTTTGTAATTTTCAGTGTACAGGTCATTTACTGCCTTGATTAAGTTTACTCCTAAGTATTTTATTCTTTTTGATGTTATTGTTTTCTTAATTTCATTTTCAGATTGTTCATTGTTACTATATAGAAATGTAACTAATATTTTGTATGTTGATTTTTTTAACGTTTTATTTTATATTGGAGTATAGCTGATTAACAATGTTGCGATAGTTTCAGGTGCACAGCAAAGTGACTCAGCCATACATATACATATATCCATTTTCCCCCAGTGCATGTTGATTTTGAATTTTTCAACTTTGCAAATTTATTTCCTAGTTCTAACAGTTTTTGTGGAATCTTTAGATTTTGTACATATAAGATCATGTCATCTTTGAACAGAGACAGTTTTACATTTTCCTTTCCAATCTGGTTGCCTTTTATTTCTTTTTCTTGCCTAATTACTCTAGCGAGGACCTCCACTATTATGTTGAATAAAAGCAGCAAAACCAGAGCCCGTCCTGCTCTTAGAGGAAAAGCATTTAGTCTTCCACCATTGAGTATGATGTTAACTATACATTTTTTCAGATATGGTCTTTATTATGTTAAGGTAGTTCCCTTCTATTCCTAGTTTTTTGAGTACAGATTTACATTTTTTAAAGACACTTTTGCTACTCAGTGGAGAATGGGCTGGTTGGGGATGAGCTGATAGCAAGGAGACCCTTTTGGAAGCTGTCATACTAGGGTTTTGTTTTGGTTTTGGCCACACTGCGTGGTTTGTGGGATCTTAGTTCCCAGACCAGGGAATGAACCCGGGCCGTGGCAGTGAAAGTGCCGAGGCCCAACCACTGGACCACTAGGGAATTTCCTGTTATACTAGTTTAAGCAATAGGTAATGTCATCCTGAATTCAGAAATTATCAGAAAGAATGAAGAGGAGAGAATGGTTACAAGAAACTTTTAGGAAATAATGTTAGTAGATCTTAGTGACTGATTTGGTGTGCTAGAAAGGGAAGGGTCAAGGATGCTTTCCAGTTTTCTGACTTGGGAAACTGGATAAAGAAGAGCCCTTTGAGGAATAATTTTGTGAGGAAAGATGATGAATTAGTTGAAGATGAGGCACTCAGGGACAAGAAGTTAGACGGAAGGGTCAGAAGCTTGACAAGAAAGGCACAAACTGGAGAAGTTTTGATGTATTTCCGTCCAGGTGGTAATCAAAACCATGTGTATGGATGAGTTGAACAAGGTTTACACAAACAAATTCTTGGAGAGGCCAGGCAGGGAACAGCCATAGTGAATGGACCTGATGCTATACTCTAAGGGGCCACAGGGACTGGGGCAAATGACCATGCATGTCCTGCCCAAAGACTTTCCAATGTAATCAGCCAAGCAGAGACTGCTGGCTTGCGTGCAGGTCTTCTTCCACCCCATTGTTCTCCCTCATAGACCTAACAGAATAGGTTCCATCATCTTAATGGAATTTCAGGGAGCGTGACCAACCAATGGGGAGGTAATTAGAGTCCAGAGACACCCCTCGCCTTCCCCCTTGACATCATTCTACAGAGGCAGATGTGGCTCCAGCTGCAATTGGCTCTGTTTTTAGCAGCATTACTCAGAGCAGTGGCTGCCGGGAGCTCAAATTTGAGAGCCTGGGGGTCTTTAATATGAGAAAGCAAAGAGATCTCAAGGCCGAGGCCAGCAGACCTGCCTCCTGTTTCAGGGTCTGGAAGCACAGTTCTTCAAAACGTCAACGTATTAATGACCTGCTGAAGGCTTGGCTTCCGGTGCATGGGATATGTGGAAAGAAACGGTTATTTTTGTTGTTGTTTTTATACATAAACAACACAATCTGACTTTTCAACACTACAGATAGGTCTGGGCAGCCAGGATGGAAGACCCCCCACCGGGGTGACTTTCTGCAGCCAGTTCTTACATGAGCCTGAAGCTCCAAGGGGATTTGGGCCTGAGCAGACAGAGGTCAGCATCTCTGTTCCTGTTTTTCCTACGAATGGCAGGCCAACTAGGGCAGGAGATTGAGACAATTGGCCTACATTGTTGAGGCTGATATTTGAAATGCTATATTGAACAAACTTAGCAAGTCTGTGATTTTTGCCTCTTTGATGGCTATGCGGACCAGGGAGGAGATTTTAGGAAGCTCTTTCCAGTGATAGAAATAATTAGCTCCATTAAGCAACTAGCAAGCAAATACACTCATCTTTAAAATCCTAGCTCAGATGTCACCTTCTGCATCCAAACCTTTGCCCATATCATTCCTTTGGGGCCCCATAACATTTACTTCTGTTTTGAGCCTAACTAGACCATACTTTGGGCTTCTCAAAGGCAAAGAGAATCGTATTCTAATTCTTCATGTATCTGCTCCAGGGACAAATGAGAGGTGCCTCATACACATTGTGTTTGAATGAATTAATGTATGGCTTTACTGTTTCATTAAGGCATTGTTCCTTCCCTCACAGTGCCTACTTCCTGTGGCTCCCACATAACTTTTATTTCTTTTAGCGATTGTATTAGTTTCCTAGAGCTGCCATAACAAAGCACTACAAAGTGGGTGCCCTAAACAACAGAAATGTATTGTCTCACTGTTCTGGAGGCTAGAAGTCCAATAACAAGGTGTCACAGGATCAGTTCCTTCTGAGGGCTGTAAGGGAGATTCTGTTCCATGCTTCCCTCTTCGCTCCTAGTGGTTTGCTGGAAATTTGAGGTGTTCTTGCTTTGTAGATACATTGCCCCAATCTCTGTCGTCATGTTCACATAGCATTCTCCCTGTGTGCACATCTAAACTTCCCCTTTAATAAGGACCCCAGTCATATTGGATCCAGGGCCTACTCTACTCTAATATGAACCTCATCTTAACTAATTTCATCTACACTGACCCTGTTTCCAAGTAAGGCCATATTCTGAAGTTCTGGAGGTTAGAATTTCAAATTATGAATTTGAGGAAGACACAATTCAACTCCTAACATGTTTTAAACCTAGCAATTTTCACAGCACTCTCCACTCTCATAGCTTTTTCCAGGTCAGGGATTATGTCCTGTTCTTCTCGCAAGGCTGAGGTGTATTAGAAGGAGCTCTCTGTAGAACAAGTCACTCCTACTTCCTGGCCTTGGCTTCCTCATATGTAAACTGCAAAATTAGAATAAATAATCCTTCAGGTGACTCCCAGTTCTGAGATTCTTGGATTTCTCTGGTACTCACTAGCCTCAGGGCCTGCTGTCTTTTCTAGGCATTCTTCCCTCATCATTAACTAGCAGCAGACCTCACCATCTGTATGTGACTGTTACCGATCAATGGCATTTCTCATTTTTTTATTCAATAATTTCCATAATCTTCTATAGCTTGTTAATCTACATTTTTTGCTGGGTGTGAAGGTATACTCACAATGTAATTTTTAATAACCTTAAAGAAGATGTTATCCACACAGTCCGAATGTAGTTCACACTCAGTTGTCCGAATGACGATCTAGCCTTCTCTGAATTCCTGTTGCATGAATGAACAACTAGGTCTGGTATCTGCCTGGTAACCTTGCAACCCAGACACCTATTGTTCACCTCTATCAGCCAGTTCTTTCCTTTATGCACATTTCTCTAGCCACATTATATGTGTATGTCTCTGTGCATCTCTGTATGTATCATCATTATTAATATCCATTCCTACCTTTATGCCTTTGTTTTAGACATTCTTTACTCCTCACATATGGCCTTTTCCCACCATCTCCTAATCATCAGTCAAGATCCTACTGAAATGCCACCTCTTCCATGAAGCCTTCTTTTACCTCCCTAGGCCAAAGAACTCGCTCCATTCTCTGAGCTGCCATTGTACTATATGTGTATTATCTTTCACATTTAATCACTTTCTACTTTGTACCTGCAGAGGATTCAGCCTCACCACTTTTCAGCTCCAACTCTGAGTAAATCAATTGAACTTTCAAGTCTCGGTTTATCCATCTGCCAAGTGAGAACCATCATGCCCAACATTTAGAGTAGTTATGAGAATTATTTAATACAATAAATGCGAAAGTACTAGAACACAGTAGGTGCACAATAAATGTTAGCTCCCTCTTTGTCATCACCCGTGTCAGGTTGGTGCATTTGTTCATTTCTGTACCCCGCCCATCACCTTCTAGAACAGAACCTGGTATTTGCTGGATGCTTAATAAAAGATGGAGACATGGATGGTAAATTGAAGAATCTGTGAGAAAAGTTGAGAATACTCAATTTGGGCTACTACTTTTATATCAGCAATGCTGGAGTTGAGTCTTCATGGTCCAAAACCAAGCAAAGAAAAATATTTCTGGTCCCCTACATACAGTCCCTCACCCCATGACCCAGCTCCAAACTCACACATTATTTATTTATTCACTCCTATTCAGACACTCAAAATGCTAAAGCTGCCTCTTGGCTGCTATATTCAAGCCTGCCTTTCTCTCTGGACTTGACTTGTTCTGTGTATTAGTTCTTGTTTCTATTTGTCCATCAAAGTTTACATGCTCCCTGTACTGATCACTTAGGATTCCAACTGTCACCAAAAAAAAGTCTTTAATTAGTAGCAGGAAGGGCTTAATGGTATGGTAGCCATCCTCCAAAATGGCCCTGAATGAGCCTCACTTTATGATATCCATGCCCTAGTGTAGTACACTCTCATGTTGAATAAGGATGACTTGGGTGAGCCTTAAAATATTGAGAAAGTGACTGTGTGTGATGTCCAAGGCGAGGTCATAAAACACATTGCTGCTTCTGCCTTGGGCTCTGGGATTGCTCACACTGGGGGAAGCCAGCCACCATGTTGTGAGGACACTCAAGCAGCCTAAGAATAGACTCATGTGGAAAAAAACTGAGGCTTCCTGCCAACAGTCAGCACCAACTTCTCAGTTATATGAGAGACCCACCTTGAAAGTGGATCTCCTAGCCCCAGTCAACACCTCAGATGACTTTAGCCTAGACCAACATCTGATTCAATCTCATTACAGTCTTAACGTTTGAACCACCAGCCAAGTCACTCCCCAATTCCTGACCCACGAAAACCATGAGAGATAATAAATATGTATTTTTGATTTAGGCCACTATATTTGGAGGGGATTTTTTTGTGTAGCAATAGATAACTAAGACATTGGGTTACCCAAGAGCAATTGATTCCTTATACCCAAAAACTAAGAGTACAATTCCTGCATTCCAGGAGGTACAAGTCCAGTGAGAGAGAGAATGGGAGCAGAGGGAACTATCTTGAGTTCCTACAAATTAAAAGCAGGCAATACTTCAGTTACTTTGTAAAACTTCATGAGAGTATCTACAAAAGGTGAATATGTACAAATCCTAACATTCAGAAATTCCATTCACAGATATGTACTCAACAGAAATGCATTCACTAAAGACACATGCAAGAATTTTTAAAGCAGCGTTATTGATGATAGCCCAAACTCAGGAACCACCCAGATGCCTGTCAACAGTAGAATGGATCAGTGAATTGTAGTATATTCACTGAAACACTGTGCAGTAACAAGAGTGATCAAGCAAGCCACAATTACACACAGTATGGATACATGTCTCAAACATTGTGTAGAGTTAAAAAAGCCAGACATAGTAACATCTATCTGTGATTCCATTTGTATAAAGTATAAAAAAGGCAAAATTAATCTGTAATGTAAGGTAGTAGTTACTTTCAGAGAGAGTAATGAGGGGGCTGCCAGGGTGCTCGTGATGTTCTGGTTCTTGACCTCAGTGCTAATAACATGGGGCAGATTCCCCATTTGGAAAAATCAGTGAGCTATGCACTTATGATTTATGCACTTTTCTGTATGTGTGTTTACTTCAATAAACAATGTACTTTTCAAAAAGGACTTAATTTTTAAAAACAAATAAGCGTATCTGAGAGCAGTACAAATTTAAAAAGATCTTGCTTTATATTAAGGAGGGAGAAGGGAAATTCCTGGTCTGCCATTAACTTGCACTGGGCCTCAGTTGCCTAACCATAATAAAATAACTATTAATACTCATTTTGTATCAACTATACCTAAAGTATTATATCAGAAAGCAAATAAGTATGACATTGTAATTAATTATAAAACAATATTTCAGGACAGATGATATTACACTCATTTTATAAATATGGAAACAGAAGTCAAGAGAAATTGAGAAACTTGCCCAGAATTACACTGTGTATCAATGACATGGGTTGCATTTGAACCTGGATCTCTGGCTCCCGAGACTGCTTTTTTCACCAACGCCATGTGCCTACTGAAAAGACGGAAGTAACTAGGTGTGACTTCTCCTCCTCCAGTACAAGATTAGGATCTATGCAAGTGTAAATCTATATTGCATGTGTATGTAGGTTTGTACACACACACGAACACCCCCCCCCCCATGTGTGGGGGGGTGTATGTGATTGTTCATGTACTGAGTTATGAGGCCAAGACTCTGTCTGCCCAGTGCCAAGATCTAGACAGAAATTGAAAAATGTGGAGATTCACAGGGATGATTCCAAACATTTGATTTTTAGCATTGAATAATTCAAGCAACTGACTAGACCCTCCCTCTGCTGTTCATCCAGATATTTACTCAGTACAGACATATTTTCCATCCTTGGTTGGTTGAATCCACAGATGTGGAACCTGCAGGTAATGAAGGTTGACTGTATTAATCTCCCTGATGTTTTTCTTGCTTCTGCTATTCCTGATCTTGAACTTAGAATAATAAAACTCCCAAATTGAAGCTGGGCACATGGTCATTAAACTAGAGGCTACATTTGTCATCCTTCCTTGAAGTGGGACATGAATGAGGGTAAATGATGCCTGGAACCTCCAGGTTACCTCCTTGAGGATCATGCCCTTTATGCAGGACTTGCTTTTTATCCTCCCTGCATGCTGGAAAGCGGACGAGACAGCAACCCAGCCTCAACCAGAGATAAGGATGACACTCTAAAGATGGTGCCGAAATCAGCTGGAAGAAACCTGTTCACATCAGCCCAATGTGAGGGCTCTGTTCAGCCTCCCTGACAAGTGTAGCTTTAGAGGAGGGTGTTAATGCACAGAGACACATGAACAAGCACCGTGGCCCATGGCCAATAGCTCAGCCCTCAGAGAGCAGACACTTGGGTCCCCAAGTTGGAGACCACTCTGTGGGAGGCAGCCTCAGAGGAATGGATAATGTCCTCTTTCCCCCGTGGTTGACAACACAGTCCCATCTGCACCTTTTTATTTGATCCGCACCACAAACATATGGGTAGAAATTAACTTTATTCCATTTTGTCGGAAAACTGGGTCTCAAATAAGTGTCTTGGTCACGTTAATAAGTGACATGGAGCCAAAAGCTTTTCATCATTCCTGGTCTCCCTGGAAAAGGAGCTACATGGAAACTTGAGGCCAAGGAAGGGGTTCCTGACAGATGGCTTTTCACCATTCCCACAGAGCCACACAATTCAGAGTGGCAGTCCAGGCCTCCTCTGCAAGAAGGTAAAAAAAATGCAGGAATTTCAGGAATCTGACTCTAAATCAGCCTCGCTCTCTGTCCTTTGCCAGCCTTGGGTATAAGCTGGAATAATTGGAAGCCTTATGATCATAACCTAGACTACGGCACACTCATTCTCACTGGAGCCTCGCAACAAACCTGTATTTTTAGTTTTCCCATTTTTTTATAGATGGAAAACCTGAGGCTCAGAGAGCTTAAGCAACTTGCCCATGGCACCCCAGTGAATAAGTGAGATTCTTCACAGCAGACTCTCAGCTCTGCCTGAGCTCTGGCTCAGTGTCTGGCTCTTTTGAAGTGTACAATAAAATGTGAGTTACTATTTGGAATGGCAGGTAGGGATTAAATTGAAGTCTCCTGGACCTAAATCCACTATTCCACTTGGCCTCTGTCCTGATGCTTTTTCTCTGTCCCTGAGGCTGCCTTGGTAACCTACCCCGTAATTATGATGGCATCACTGGCATGGTGTTTACTGTGTGCCAGGAACTGTTCTACATGCTTCATTTATTAACTGTGCCCATGCCCTCCAGACAAAGACCACGAGGAACAATCTGTAGTTGAACGTTGGGTTGATGGACTCATTGAAATGAGGGAGCGTTACATCACAGGGAACCATTGGGTGTTTCAGCAGAGGGTGACAGGAAGGACTTATAGGATGTGTACTTAAAGGAACTGAAGTCAGGTGATCTTGGAGAGAGTTCAAGGAAGTAGGGGTTTGCTCGGTATTGGGTGCTATCAAGAAGCAAGGATAAGGCAAAATATTATACATAGGATGAATAAACAACAAGGTCCTACTGAATAGCATAGGAAACTATATTCAATATCCTGTGATAAACCATAATGGAAAAGAATATGTAAAAGAATGTGTATATATATGTATATATATACATATATATATACATATATATATACACATATATGTATAACTGAGTCATTTTGTTGTACAGAAGAAATTAACACAATGTTGTAAATCAATTATACTTCAATAAAATTAAAAAAAGGGAAGAAGAGAAAGAGGCTAAAGAAGTAATGAATAAAGAGGCAGCAGTCACTCACGCATATTAGCTGGGAAAGGCGGATGTCTGGTATTTTTGTGGTTTTCATGGTGACCCCGTTCCTGTAAATGTTTAGAAAATATATAAAGTAGCCCTTTTTTGGTCTCATTTGTGAGATGATTTATGTTCAGCAAGAGAACACTGCAGCCTGGCTGCAAGGGCGAGGCCAGCACCTAACAACCTTGCTTTTAGTGCTGGGCCAGTTCACAGATGTCCAGCAGCTTCTTCTCATCTATTTCATCTTCACAAGAATTCTATTTATGACTTAGATCCTATTAGTATCCTAGATGCGGAACATGAGATACAAAGGATGTGAGTAACTTGCCAAGGTCCCACAGGTAACAAATGGAAACACTAGGGTGAGAACCCAGGCAGTGTGGCCTCAGAAATCTTCCCTCCTGACTGGTGGGTGTAATATTCCACCTCTCCAGTTATCTCCCCGGGGCCTAATTCTATCCGTAAACCCTCAGCGTTTGACCCTAATGGGACACTCCTGCTGACTCCTCGACCCTATGCTGTGGATTCCCTCCAATCCCATGGCTGGATTCCACAGATCCTCGGTGGCCCAGACTCACTCTCTGGAAAACAGCTGAAACTCCTGACCTGAGAGCCTGCCTGGACCTTTCGCTCATTCCCACCCCAAACTCTCTGGAAACCTGCTCCGCCTGCTTTGCTGGACAGCCCCCTCATCACCTCCCATGGCTCCCCGATGTCCTCCCCGCCCTGGCGAATGAGGCTTGTTTCTGGAGGGGCCAGACTTAGGGCCTGCCCAACCCCAAGTGCCTGTTGTGACATCCTGAAAGAATCTGATGAAGGCCCCCCTAGGGTGTTAGACGCTGCCTGCCAGCTTGGAGGTGGGGTTGTATAGGAAGCACGAGCTGAGCCCCTATTTAACAGATCTGTGTCCTCGGGGCAAGCTACTTCACCTCTCTGAGGTCCATCTGCTGTCAAACTAAGGGCACGAGGGGCACTAATGACCCCCTCCAAGTGCTGCTGGAGCATCAGATGAGATACAGTATTCTTCTTTTGGTGGAAACTGAGGAAGGGATTAAGTTTTCTTTCTGGATTGATATGGAAGAGACTGGAGAGAGTGAGCAAGGCAGGGCGACACAAGCTAGAAACCATCCTGTGCAGGGGGAGCCTTCTAGAGCTATTTGTCTTCCCCTCCACTTAGGGGATAGAAGGAGCCCCAGGTTGGGGACTACACCCTAGAGGTTATGAGCACAGACACTGTCACTGGGCCTCACGGTTCAAATCCTTGTGCCATCAGTGCTAGTGTGTGGCCTCAGGCAAGTTGCTTAACCTCTCTGGGCTTTTCTCTCTTCACGTGTGAGACGGGAAATAACACCACTTCCACAATGGTTGTGAATGAGCAGTGGGTCAGCATCTGTGGAGTGACTGGACTGGGACAGGCTTTCGGCAGAGAGAGGTTCCCTCCATTCCCCCACCTTGCGAGGGTGTTTGTACTTGAAAAGAGGCTGAAGGGGAAAGGGCAGTGTCTAACTTCAAGGTCGGAAGGGCTGACACAGCCCTTTCAGGCTTTTGGGGTGGGGGGAAGGAGGGCATCCCAACCCCCATTCAGTGGGTGACCACCTATCGTGAACAGCTCAGTGCAGGGCCAGGCTGCCAAGGTGAGGGTCAGGGGCGGGTTTCAGTCTTTGGTGGGCCTGGGAATGCAAGATATTGAATATAGTGGGAAAGTATTGAATTTAACCTCAGAAATACTGAGTTCTAAATCTGGTGCCACCATGTTCTGGGCTTGGGAGAGTCACTTAACCTCCATCTTTTTCTCCTCTCCCTCCTCAAGAACTGAAGGGAAGTTCCTATAAACCCAAGGTTAAGTACTTGACTTCTACTTTTTAGTCTTCACCACAACGATCTCCAGTATGTAATATTGTTATGCCCATTTTACAGAAGAGAAAACTCAGGCTTAGAGCAGTCAAGGAGCCCACCTTAAAGATACACAGCCAATAGCGGCTGGGCTGTGACGGACCCAGGTGGCCAGACTCTAGAGCCTGTGCTCTCAACCTCTCCCACGAGCACAAAAAGCATCTCAAGTTTTCCTCTTTCTTATCTGAAACCCTGGAAGAAGAACTGCCCCCCTGCTTTCTTCCAGGAAGCTCTGAGGATCAGACAGGCAGATGGATGTGACTGGGACGTGCCCTGCTGACTGCAGGATGCATGGCAGAGATTTGGGGGTGTCCTTGCTCACTGTGGCTTTGGAGGGCAGCGTCAGCCCAAAAGAAGTCCTCAGCATGGATGAGAAAAGCAGATTTTAGCTCCAGGTAAGGGGCAGTCTTTCTGAGGCAGGAGATAGATGGGCCGCAGACTGAGCAGCTGGAGTTTGTCCCCTGTGGACAGGTACTTCAAGATGAAGGCAATAGCAGGAGGGAGAAGAAACTGAGCCCTGCCCAGATAAGAGATAAAGAGACCACATATTCCTCATTCTCAAGGTCAAGGAGACCTTCCCGACTACACATGTGTAGAAAGGCTCCTCAGAGGTCAAAAGGGAGGGAGCACCAGCCCATAGTAGGTGATGTCAACCTACCCATAGCCCTCTTCGCTAGAATCCATCTTGGCTAAGAGATGTGTGCACGCACATGATAGGACACTGAGATAAACCAAATATGGACTCAGAGCCAGGCAAAGCAAGATGATTAGCCAGAAGAAATGCCCCATATAAGTGATTCAAACTACCTCGAAGGCACAAATCTCTCTCTGAGTCCGCCCATGTGTGCCTATTCACATGTACTGTTTTTCCTCCTAATAGACACTTTGTTTCACTACTTTCCACCTCTTTGTGGAAATCCATTTCTACAAAGCTGACGGGCCAGGCGCCTTGTCACTGGCCACTGGTCCCCGGTGGTCACGTGGCTAGGATTCAGCGCTCTCACTGCCGCAGCCTGACTTCAATCTCTGGCCAGGGAACTGGAATCCTGCTTCAAGCTACTGCAGGCCGAGGCTACCCAAGATCATTTCCACAGTGCATGCTTCTGAGTGAGTTGGGCTGCCTCTGAGGCAGGAAGCCTTCCCAGCAAAAGAAGCACCCAATGAGAAAGCAAGGGGGTTCCTTAAACACCTAAGGTAGGTACTGGAAGCTTCTAGCACAGGGCTCTGCCCACGGGAGATGCACCATTCAGTGGAGTTTCCCTCCTCCTCCTCTCATCTCTTCTTGTTAGATGTTCTCCAGCCACCATTTCCCCTCAGATTCTGTGAGTTCTCCTGTTTCCGTGAGGTTGCCTGAGCCCGACTAGATCTGAATGTCGTTTGCCAACTTCCTCACAGCCTCTGGGGCAGGGGTGGATCTGCGGGAAAACATTTTGCCTGAACTCTGGCTCGGACTCCTGCAACATCTGTGGAAAACAAGGGAGTTTACCACACAGCCCTCTCCCAATCACACACTCATTTCATGCTTAGCTCCCCAGAGCGACCTTTCTCAAGAAAAATACCATTTAAAACTTTTTCTCCACCTCTTTCCCTCTTTCTGAGAGGGGGAGTTCTGAGGCCAACGATGGAGAAAGAGTCTTTGGTTTCTCCCTGTAAATTGTTGTTCTAATAGCCTGGGCCAAAGCAGGCAGAAGGGACCTCTGAGTGTACCGTGGTGTGATCTCCACGAGGTCACAAGGCAGCAGTGGCTCCTTGACAGCTTTCCCTGTCACCAGAGGACAGGAGAGCCCCGTTTTCTCAGGAACTCTGGGAGAGGAGGATGAAGATGATGATGAGGATGATGATGTGCATGATGAAGAAGAAGAAGATGATGATAGGAGAGAGACAAAGACAAAGAGACAAAGAGAGACAGAAAGAAGGAGAGAGAGAGAGAGAAAGAGGCACTACAATGCCAAAGGAATTTTCCATCCCTTTGAGATCCAAAGCCCTATGACTCAAGGTGTGGTCCACAGACCAGCAGCATCACCATCACCCATGAGCTTGAGCTTGTCTGAAATGCAGAATCCCAGACCCCACTCCAGACTGACCAAATCAAAACCTACATTTCATCAAGACCCTCCGGTGGTTTGGAGACACATTAAAGTTTAAGAGGCACTGCCTGACATAAGATTGCCTCCAAGCTTCTAGCTATGTTCCATGGAAGTCCAAATACCTAGTGCACATTCTATGGAAGTCCAAATTCCTCCCCAAACTGTCTGTGAATTCCCAGGGAGCTCACTCTCTGAGAGTCACCTTTGGTAACTCTGGAATAATTGTTATTCCCTTGCATAAGACAGTTTATAGCTTCTTTTGCCCTCTGACATATATCAAACCAGATTGGAAACTGAGTCCCTTTCTCAGTTTCCACTAAAAAGCAACTCATACAGAGCATTTGTGTGAATGTGTAGGAGATTTTCCCCAAATGTGTTTAGTAGTGGGGATGGGGTAAAACAACAACTGTAACCACTTTATACTGAACGCTAGACATCTCTGATCTTTGACTACACAACACTGGGAATTCTTCACTGGCCCCTCACCCCAGGTGTTCCCTACTTCACCTCATCTCCCCAGATCATCTCTTTCTATCTCTCCTCCCTGGTCCCAATCTTCTCTTCTCTCCCCATCCCTTTCAGGAGCTAAGCTTCCCTCATTTTCTCATACGGAGCAATAATGACATCCCTTCTGTTGTCTTCATACTATGCTCCTAAGATTCCCCATCTCTCCTTCATGTCTCAAAACACCCATCTTTATAGCAGCACTATTCACAATGCCAAGAGGTGGAAGCGACCCAAGTGGCCATCGACAGATGAGTGGATAAACAACATCTGGTATATGTACACAATGCAATATTATTCAACCTTAAAAGGGAAGGCAATTCCAACGCATGCTACAACAGGAACGAGACTTGGGAACATTATGCTAATAAAATAAGCCAGTCACAAGAAGACAAATACTGTATGATTCCACTTACATGAAATATCTAGAGTAGTCAAATTCATAGAAACAGAAAGTAGAATGGTGGTTGCCAGAAGCCGGAGGGAAGGGGAAAATTGGGAGGAGTTGATTAGTGAGTACCAAGTTTCAGTCTCACAAGATGAAAACTTTCTAGAGATGGGCTGCACAGCAACGTGAATATATTTAACATTACTGAACTGTACACTTAGAAATGGTTAAGATGGTAAATTTTGTCATTTTTTTCCACAATTAAAAATTAAAACAAACAACAAAGCCTCTGGGCAAAGAATGTATCCTTCTGAATCTTAGTTTCCTCACTGGATATTGAGGATGAATATATGTGCTCTCCTCTAAATACACCTCACAGGACTTTTGAAGCTCATGTAAATTGATGACTTTGAAAGAAAAAAAAAAAGACACTTTTTTTCCCAAGAGGAATTCTGGTGCCAGGGGTTTAGTTCACTTTCCTTTGTAGCCTGTATATCTCTCATTTCCCTCCCCTGTCCTTCCTAGGCTCCACCCCTCCCCTAACCCTGCTCCTCTTCCTCTACCACTTCCCCTCATGGTGTGCCTTAGCGTTCATTTCCTTCCTTCTCTTATGCTTCTGATGCCTCTGGGATTTCACTGACTTCCAAGGCTTCAAGTTGCTCCGTGGGTAGATGAACACCAATCTATAACTCCTGTCCAGATCTCCTTCCTAATTCAAACTAGTTTATCCTATTGTCTACTGGACTTCTCCCTTACGCACCTCAACTTGGCATGTTCAAAGCCAAACAAGCCACCATTCCCCACCAACCATCTCCTCCAAGGTTCCTACTCTTATTGAAAGGTCTAAAAGCCATCTCCCTGGTTGCAAAAAAAAAAATCTGGGAATCACCCAGTGACTGCCCCCCTCTCCTTTCTACCCTCACTCCTTAAAGGCCTACTCAAGGGAGAGGGTCTCAGATGAATAATTTCTCAAAGGTTCATTTCTCTCTTAGGTTGCTGCCAGAGGACACTGCAGGGTGGCTGTGCTCTGATCTGCATGTCTTCCTCATTCTATATCCAAGCTGAAGAGACATGCCATTCTTATGGCAGAGGGGAAAAAAGACATGGCTGAAATTTGCAATGGCTCTTAATATTTCTGCTTGGTCTTGGCCTAAATCACTTCCACTTTTGTTCCGTCAGCTAAATCAAGTCATATGCCCACATCTGATGTTAGTAATCTATTTCCTTATTGCACTGAAAACAAAGAAAATAAGGCATGCAATGATGAGGAGGTAAATTTCAAATAAACAAAAGGCAATTCTGTTACCATGGCAGGAGACAGACTCGTTAAACTCATTGACCCAACTGGGGAATAGGCTTGAGAATCTGTAGTGCTTTAATGAAACCTGGTCTAAGGCAACTTCAGACAATTCTCAAGCCCTCTCATTCCAGGGGAATCATGATAACCCACACTCTTCAGTGCCTATTGACAATACAATCTTTTGTTTTTAATCTTAGCTTTGAGGGTGGCATGACTCAATCAGATATGAAATGGGAGAGGGCAAGGAAACTGAGAATGACTGTATGGTCCTATATCATGGGACCTCATGTCATGTTACAGATAGAACATGGGAGCTCCAGGAGATAATGTAACATGCCTTCACTCCAACAACCTGGAAGTCGGAGAGTTAGAGAGTTGGACTTCAAATACAAGTCTCTCTAACCCCGAAGTCCCTGCTTTCCTCCCCATACCTTGAGATGTCTTACAGAATTAGATAGCTATTACTGCTTAACAAATGACCCAAAGTCAATAATTTGAAACTTATTATCTCACAGTTTCTGCAGGCCAGGAATTAAGGACCAACTTATCTGGGTGGTTCGGGCTCTGTCATGAGGTGACAGTCAAGATGTCAGCTGCGGCTACAGCTATCTACAGGTTTGACTGGGGCTGGAGGATATGTTTCCAATTGCCATGGCTGGCAATTTGGTGCTGCTTGTAGATCCTCTCCATGTAGACCTCTCCATAGGTTGCTTAAGTGTCCTTACAGCACGGTGACTGACTTCCCCCAGAGCGAGCAATGTGAGAGAGAGAGCATGCCACAGAAGCTATCCTAGCCTCAGAAGTCACATAAAATCACTTCCGCCACATTTCATTAATTAGAATAAGACTGCCCTACATTCAAGGGAGGGAAATTAGACTTCACCTTTTGAAGAGACGAGAATGATGGACATATTTTAGACCACTACACTTAGCAAATGAGAAAGAATTTGCAGCTCTGGTGTGAGTTGCCTAAGCTTTGTTTAAAATGAATTAGAGGTTTCCAACTTCTCTCAGGTTAAAGATAAAAATCCTCAACAAGACAGCAAGGCCATGCATGCTCTACACACTGCATGCCCCCAGCCTCAAACCAGGTCTTTCCCCTTTATGTTACACACCTGGAGTACTTTCATTTCTTCTTAAATACTGCACTCCCACCTGCCTGAAAGCCTCTCAGAGATGTTCCCTCAGTCCTCTGTGCCCTCCCCCAACCTCCTCTTGCCTTGCTAACATTCACTCATCCTTCAGGTCCTGGTTCAAAGTCGCTTCTTCATCAGATTTCCCTGATCCCTCAGACCACATCAGGTCTGGTCAGAAGCTTTTATGAATCCTTGAGTTTTTTTTTTAATGATACTTTTTATTTGCAGTTATGTATGGATGTGATCATTTGATCCACATCTCTCTTTTCCACTAATGCTCAGTTTGTATTGAGATTAATTTTTTATTCACTGTTGCATCCCCGGCACTTTTCACAGTGTCAGGAACGTAACGTGTACTCAATTACAAATGTGTTGAATAATAAGTGCCCAGACAATGATCTTCTCGTAGCAGAAGGTGTGCAAACGGAGGTGGAACCACCTTGTTATACGTGTGTTTGAGGGGAGGTTCAAGCGTCAGATCAGAGCTGACTGGATGACTTTTAAGGTTCTTTTCCTTCAAGGGAGTCTTTGAGATTCCGTGAGTCTGTGATTCTAGGGTTTCCACTCACTGGGAGACAACTCTGCCTCCCTGGATGACTCACCTATGGCCCAGGTCTCAGGTCTCCTGGCTCCTAAGACACACCCTCTCAAGGGGCAGCTAACTCCAGGCTCATGTGGCAGCCTGGTACTCACATCAATCACAAGGAGAGGTTATGCTGGAAACCTTGGGAGCAGCTGCCTGTGGGCTCTAGCAATTGGACCCTCCGTGGTTCCTTTAAGAAGTTTTACAAGGTTAAGGTTTGCTCTAAAAATAAGCCCACAAGGCTTTTTAAAAAGCTTCTAAAACCATAGGTCCACAACAGCCATTTCTGAAGGGCCAGTGAGCCTTTAATAGCTTCAAAAGCCACTACTTGGCCTGCCTGCCCCAGAGGAGAAAGTTCAACATGCAGTGTGTTTAAAAACAGACCTGCTTTTAAGTCTTCTAGAATCTGCACCTGAAACATTCTGCTCCTATCAAAGGGGTTCAAGAGGGAGATCAGTATGCGTGAGGCTTGTTTCCCCAGAGGCCAGGTTCTTTGCACAGTAATCAAGTGCCCCAAATAACCACAAAACTGCAATTAGTTGCCTATAGAGAGATTAGTTCAGGTTTTTCTTTCCTGTTCCCTCTCTCCTCCTATAGGTCTCTTCATATTATGGGGTACTGTGGATTATTCTGTTAAGTGCATACAAACACAGACACACACACACACACACACACACACACACACACACAGGATCCATGGTGTGTCAAAAAGAATGTGCACCCAGATGGAGTGCCTATCAGATGATCGGCAGCAAATGAGGAAGGGCACTTATTTGTTAAATTGTTCTTAAATGCAATGTGTGGCACATAAAAGGTAGGCAGTTATATTTATAGGTATTGAATACCTATATTCAGGTGGGAAGGCAGAAGTTAGAGATGAGTGGAGAGCAGTAGAAAGAATATCTCAATGAATCAGAAATATGTTCTCCCCCAGTATGGAGATTCCTCAGAAAACTAAAAATAGAGTTGCCATGTGATCCAGCAATCCCGCTCCTGGGCATATATACAGAGAAAACTCTAGCAGCACTATTCACAGTAGCCAAGACGTGGAAACACCCTAAATGTCCATCGACAGATGAATGGATAAAGAAGATGTGGTATGTGTGTGTGTGTGTGTATATATATATATACACACACACATACACAACGGCACACTACTCAGCCATAAAAAAGAATGAAATAATGCCATCTGCAGCTACATGGATGGACCTAGAGATTATCATACTAAGTGAAGTAAGTCAGAAAGAGAAAGACAAATACCATATGATATCACTTATATGTGGAATCTAAAATATGACACAAATGAACCTATTTATGAAACAGTAACAGACTCACAGACAAAGAGAACAGGCTTCTGGTTGCCAAAGGGGAGGGGGACCTGGGAGGGTTGGAGTGGGAGATTGGGACTAGCAGATGCACACTATTATATATAGAATGGATAAACAACAAGGTCCTACTGTATAGCATAGTGGACTATATTCAATATCCTGTATTAAACCATAATGGAAAAGAATACAAAAAGGAATTTTTATATATATATATATCTATATATATATATATGAATCACTTTGCTGTACACCAGAAACTAATGCAACATTGCAAATCAATTATACTTCAATAAAAAAAAGAAAAAGAAAAAAATGTTCTCCCCAAAGACATTTTACAATTTGCAGGGAAATTGGAGAGGGTTACGATGAACCATATTTAAGCTCTTTGAATCATATTTAAGCTCTTTGAATCCTTCAAGCCTCAGTAAGGAATTCCCTATTGACCCCTCTACATAATGAGGAACCTGAGAAGTTAAGATGATCTCACAGGTCTATCAGCCTCTGTGCACAAATGTTCTTCATTCCGGTATAAAGGGATAGTATGACTGCTCTAGACATAGACTACTGAGGTTTGAATCCTGGCCTCACCACTCACCAATTGTAAATCTTTGGGCAGTTTTCTTCACCTCACAGACCTTCAGTTCCTTTATCTGCAAAACAAAGATAATATCTAACATAGAGGGTGATTAAAGAGATAAATTGCAGTAATCTGTGTGAAACTGTTATCAGCACACCTGGAATATAGTAAGCATGTAAAATACGTTACCTCATATGAGAGGATAATTACTTTATCCTGAGTAATAAAGCATTTCTTCCCTGTTTGGGGGCAGAAAGGAAGGAGCAGAGAGCTCATTTGGAAGGATTACAGCATTTAGGAGTCAGAGATGGCTACAGAACTGAAATGTCTCAGGTGCATTCTGGATTACCACGGAGAGCAGAGATTCTTAGACGTGAGCATGTACCAGAATCTTCTTGAAGACTTGATAAAACACAGCAGGCTGGGCTCACCCCCAAAGTTTCTGATTCAGTGGGTCTGGGGTAGGACCTCAGAATTTGCATTTCTAACAAGTCCCCAGGTGAGACTAATGCTGCAGGTCCAGGGACCACTCTTTGAAAACCACTGTCCTAGAGCTCAACGAGTGGTAAGTAGTAATTTAACAATGATCCTCCCCAGCACTGAGCACATTCATTTTATGTCTTGTCTCAAGCAATCCTCCCAACAGAACTCCAAAGTAACTACTTACTCACTTCCTTTTCAGAAATAAAGAAACTAACATGGGAGTTTGGATAACATGGGAGTTTGGCCCTTTATGACACAGTCCAGTGGCAGAGCTGGATTGGAAATCCAAGTCTGATTGCCCCAAAGTCTGTGCTCTTAATCCCCATTTAGCAAGTGAGTAAACTGAGTCATGGAGCAGTTAAATCTTGCCTAGATCCCCCATATAAAAGGTAGCTGAATTCACTTTCATATCTAGATCTGTCTGACCCCAAAGTCCAAGGCCTTAACTCAAGCTTCTGTGCGAAGCAGGGTATGTTTAAGGCTGTATCCATTCCAGCATGGAGCCCAGGACCTCTTCCCTGGTGCACGATTTTCCTTTGTCCTTTCCTTTTTGCTTGACTTCTCTGGGTAATTGCCTCCTTCCTCCAGGCCCTTGACTGGGTAGGCAGTCTTCGTGGGGATCGAATGACCACAGAAGGAAAATAACTTAGAACAGGCGATTCTTCATTCTTCCTCAGCTGGTGTTTTCCCGTCAGAGCCTGGAAAGAAATGTGGCCTCTGCACACTTTAAATTGGACCATCAATTATTTGTGTCCTGAATATGTAGAGCTCATTAGGGCTGCGTTGGCCACAGTAGAGCACCTGGGCTGAGAAAAGTAAACTTTCCTCAGCTATTTCATTCCATGCTGCCCCTCCAGAGTGGAGCCTGGCCTGGGACTGCCAGTCACTAATGTGACCAATTATTTCTGTCCTCAGTTACTAGGTCATAAATCCTGCCCTGGCACCAAGTCCCTGGTTTCTGGTGGAAGAACGTTGGGTTTTAGGAACGACTCTACCTTCTGGCTGCGGAGTGGTGTGATACTGTGGTTAGGACTCTTGGACTTGAAGCCAGAGTGTTGCTGGGACCTCATTATGGCCTGTCAATAACCAGCTGTCACATTCCTGCTCCACTTGTCAGCTATCATATGGGTCCAGTGCCTCCCAAGTTTGCTCGTGACACTGTGTTTGAGAAAAGAGGTCAGGCATCTATAAGGGACCACTGGGAATATCTAGGTTTATCTGAAATCTCTGATGTGGTTTCCTAAAAGGAAGGTGCAGAGTCAATCCCAGGCTTCTTCCCGTTCTAGGGCCTTTGCACTTACTCTTACCTGCCCAGAATGTTCTTCCTTCTGCTGTTTGCATACCTGAATTATTCTCACTCTTCAGTTGTCTCCTCAAACTTCCCCTCTTCAAAGAGGCTTTCCCCAGCTCCTACCTAAAGTCCCCCTTTCCTTTCTGTGCTCCAGTGACTCTCTGAAACATTACCCTCTTTTCAACCTCTTCGGCATGGAACACAATCTATACTTACCTTGTTTATTTCTTTGATTGCATGTTTGTTACCCAATGATGTCACATGCTGCCAGGTTAAGCTGTCTTTGTGCAACATTCTGAATGGGAATTTGCTGTCCCCTCTGTGAACTCCACTACCCCGAGATTAGGAAGCTTGCTCTTTAAAAACTCTGACAATTGCTCATCAGGGCAATTTGAGTTTTTCAAACCAAGCAAGCAAAACAAAGTGCAGAAGTAAATGGAGTGCTGAGGGTGACACCTGATTGAAAAATGTTTGTATTTATTAACTTAGTTTTATTGTTTTTATTGATGGTCATTAGATGTTATAAATTTGATCTGTTTTTAAAAAGGCAGGGAAAACAAAATGGAAAAAGACAAAAGACAATCCCTGCTTTGAAGGAATTCAGTTAAACGGAGAGATACACAGAATAGCAGACCACTGCACAGCCATTTGCTAAGTTTGCCAATCGAGGTAATAAAACTGCATGGAGGCTTGTGAGGTGAAGAAGGGCAGAAAAAAAACAGCATGAGTAAAGCCAGGGCTAAGAAACAGGACAACATGTTCAGGGACTTAAAAGTAGCTCAGTGAAGGCTGAATGTGAGCAGAGGGGAGTGAAGGACTCATAAATACCTCTAGTGCTGCCCCACCCCGTCCTGACTCTGGGTTATGGCTGTGTGATTATTTGTCTGTCTGTGTATCTGTCTGTAATCTGAATCCCAGATTCCAAGCACAGTGGTACTTGGTGGTCCCTAGTACCAAGCACAGTGCCTTCCCAAAATCAATACTCACTTACCATTTTCTGAATGAGCTTTGAATAAATGGCCAGGTTTCCAGGGCAGTAGAGGTGGCAGGTGGCAGACATATTTGCAAAGTTGCAGACAGGGCTGAGCAAACTGGGGAGAGACAAAGGGAGCCTGGACTTTGGTTGATGTGTAGGTATTTCACAAAGGTTTTGGCCAGCAATTTGGCCAAACTAGAATTGAAACATGGGAAGAATAATTCTAGTTTTATAAGCCATAACCAAATGTCATTAAAATATGGTAGATAATTAATACCCAATAAAGGAAAATTAGAGTTATTATTTTATAATTTCCCCCAAATCTTATTATATATAAGCAGTATCTAGGTTCAGTTGTCTACTTCAACTTAATGGTTTTGCTAATAAATGACTAAAGGAAAAAAAGATCCTTTGGTAATGAAGTTTAAAATGCAGGATTTGAAATCAAATGGATTTCCTTTCTGACCAAAGCTTTGCCACATTCCACATGACCTTAGACAATTAACTTAATGTCTCTGAACTTCAGATGTCCTCCCCATAAAACAGGGCTAAAATTGCAAGTCTTATTGTGGCAATTAAATAATGTGTTTCAATTATCTACTGCTGCCTATCAAACCACCCCAAATTTAATAGCTTAAAAAAAAACTTGTGATGATACCTTACAGTTCTCTGAGTTGCCTGAGCTTGGCCAGGTAGTTTTTGCTTAGAGCCTCTCATGAGTTGCAGTCAGATGTTGGCTGGGGCTAGAGTCATCTGAAGGTTCAACTGGACTGGATGTCCAAGATGGCGCACTCATAAGGCTGGCAGTTGCTCTCACCTGGGAGCTCAGCTAAGGCCTGTTGATTAAAACACCTAAACATGTGCTTTCCATGTGACATGGAACAGGAACACAAACAACAGCACAGCAACAGGGCTGGGTTCCAAGAGAGAGCATCCCTAGAACCAGCACTACCAAAGCATCTTGTGACCTTTTCCTGGCAGTCCCAGATCATCATTTCTGCTGTTCTCTGTTGGCCAAGTGAGTCACTGAAGCCAGACTAGATTCAAGGAGAAGATAGAAGTGGACTTCACCTCTTGATGTGAGGAGCAGAATGCATGTACAGAGAGGGAAGGAACTGGGGGCAGCCACCTTTGGAGACTATCAGGCACACAGTACATGGCGTAGCTTAGTCATGGATGAACATCTGTTCTCTCCTCCCCATCTTCAATTTAACTCATTACTTTTTCAAAATCCTTTTGATATATACTTTTAGAAAGTCAGAGCTAGGCAAAATGGCACTTTAAAGATGATCTAGGGCTTCCCTGGTGGCGCAGTGGTTGAGAGTCCGCCTGACGATGCAGGGGACGCGGGTTCGTGCCCCGGTCCAGGAAGATCCTACATGCCGCGGAGTGGCTGGGCCCGTGAGCCATGGCCGCTGAGCCTGCATGTCCGGAGCCTGTGCTCCGCAACAGGAGAGGCCACAACAGTGAGAGGCCCGCGTACCGCAAAAAAAAAAAAAAAAAAAAAAGATGATCTAAGAGATTCTTCTCTTATTCTACAGACAGGAAAACTGAAGCCCAAAGAAAGGTAATACTCAATCCATGGCCTCTGTCCTTAGGCTGTGTCCCAGGTTCTCAACAAAATAGATCCTTAGTAAGTGTTTGCTCATGAAGCAAGTGGCTCTCCACACCATATTACTGTTTATAAAGTATTTCCACATAGACCCTCAAAGGCAAAGTGAGGCAGTGAGACGTTACCAGATTTTGGAATAAACAGATCTGTCTTAGAATTCTAGCTCTTCTACTCCCTTTATGATTCTCAGTGAACTGCTGAACATCTCTGAACTTCAGATCCCCTTTATCTAGAGATAGTCTAATGAAGCATGGGTTTCTAAGACACTGTGAGTGCTGAGGTCATTAATTCAAGTAGCTGATACAAACCAAGTGCTCAGTATTTGGCAGCCATGTTTGTTTCTTACTAAGTTTCACAAAAACCCTGTGAGGTAGGCATTGTAGTCCCACTTTACAGATTGGGAAACTGGACCTTGAAAACAGTAAGTGCTTTGCTTAGCACAAACAGCTAGCAAATGGCAGCTCTGGGACCTGAAAATCAGGTCAACCTCGGAAGCATCTTCCTACCCATTACCCCCACCCTCACTGCCCACACATCTATCCTTTGTAGTCTACTCGAAGAAGCAGAGGGGAGATCCTGGGTACCAACAATTTATGAAATTAATGACTACTTAGGACTTTTTTCCATTAGGGGAGGGAAATCTGCAGATCAGGGAAGCCCTAGAGTTTTTAAACTTTCCATATTTCTTTGATCTTCAATAGCACATGAGATAGGAAAGGCCAAGATTATCATGTCTATTACATAGATGATAAAATCAAAGCTTACTTTCAGCAAAATGCCCATGGCTTCCCTTCATACTCTAGCGAGAGGAGGCTGATCACACTGTTTGCCACCAGGCAGATAAATGAGAGGGAATAAAGAAGATAAAAAGAAAACTTGGAATCAGAAGATTGTGAATATAGCTTTTTGATCCTCGTTCAACTGGTGTCATATCGCCATTTGAAAGGCCAAAGGTAAACCTTGTCAAAAACTGTGACATTCCTGGAAGGGCATCATAAGCAGAAGAAAAGTAGAACAAGAGTAAGACAGAAACCATGGGGGAAGGGAAAGGGAACCAGATACCCAATGGACAGACTCCGGCTGGCCCCTAAAGAAATCTTCACTTCCTGATCCACTGGACAGGGAAGGATTATAGCCCTGTCCAGCTCCTCCCCACCCACCCCCATCCACTCACCCACCCCGTTTAATTGTTGACTCCACTCTCCATGCAGATATTGACATTTGTGTCAGCTCAACACAGGGCCAGTCCCCGGGATGAAGGCTACACCCCTCTGTGCATGGCACGAGTTTTAAAAAGGTTATTTGAAAATATGTGTTCTAGATCCCATGAGAGAGTGACTTGAGAGGAGAAGAATTATTTTATTGTTTTCTGGGTTGCTTTCCTCCCCAACTATCACCCTTTCCCCTACTATGAAGAAAACTCGCTTGAGAATCTTCCCTCTCGCCTCTCCTTCCCTCTCCAGAGCAAGATCAGAATTGGCAACATACTCTCATTTCCAAATGATAACAAAGTGGAATGATGGCCGGGGAGGGGGCTCTCTGGCCTGGCAGAAACCCAGCTTGTGTACAGTGTTTCTGTTCCCTGTCACCAGGCAGTCAGAAGACTCAGGTTGGAGGACCAGCTCTACCCCTTTGCCAGCTGTTGGCTGGGGACAAATGACATAGTGCCTCTGAACTTCACTTTACTCAACTGTAAAATGGGGATACTCCCCAGAAGAGTGAGGAGACCCTTCTGTAAGATGACTCCAGGAAACATGTTTCATAAAATGTTCTCCATGTAAAGCTGTTACAGTGAACTTGGCAGGTCCCCTCTCCTTCAACTCCAGAGCTTTCTTTCTCCGCTCACTGCCAACTTATACCCAGATATATCCATGGAAGAAATGTACTGTCCCAAAGACAATAACATCTTGAAAATGGGATTAGAAGGGATAAGGGGAGGGGAGAACAAGCCTTTCAAATGACAGCAAGTGGGAAGTCTTGAACTGCTTTTTCTTCTTTTTAAAAATACAGTTTACATAAGGGTAAACCTGTTGAAAAGAACATTGTTCTGGAATCCTGGAAAATGAGCTCTGCTGGAATTTACCACATGACCTTGGGCAAGTCACTCTGCTCTGTGAACCTCACTCTTCTACAAAGGGGGTCCCTAAAGAGGAGTGTTGCATAAAATACACTCTAGACACAGACAGACCTGGCTTCAAATTTCAGTTCCTGTGGTTTACCAGCCATATGACCTTGACCTCTCTAAGTCTCAGCTTCCTTGTCTCCTAAGCAAGGTTATTAAAAGTACCTATCTAATATGGTTATCCTGAGGATTAAACAAAGTAAACTACATAAGAGATTTAGTAGCTTGCTTGGTTGATAGAAAGTACTGAAGAAAAGGAAGTTATTATATTATTAGAACTATCATTATTATTATTAGTGTTATTGTTACTGTAAAACTCTTTGGATTTCAAGTAAGTAAAGCTCTATCCCTAAGTTCTCTGCACTCTCTAAGTTGAGGTCAGTCTCAGCAGGGGTATATTTTGAATGGCCCATTCTCTCCAGGGCTCACAGCAATACCCCAAGGAGACGGTGTCCATCCTGTCTGGCACACAACTTGGGAAGGGAAATTAGGCCCTCCTGTGCCCTCTCTCTGGAGTCTTATATTTTCTTTCTGGCCCTGCCCTGCCTGGCCCAGGTCTGATAGCTGGAGTTGCTGTGCTCTGGGCTCCCACCAGTCAAGCAGCCAGTGGGGAGAGGAAACCAGAATAAACATGTTTTGCAAGAGCACAGTCACTTTAAGTGAAAGCAATTTTAAGTAAGGACAATACAGAGCCTTGGCCTCCTGTTGGCAGCTTCCTCCACAGAGGGGTTTGCCGTGAAAAACCAAAGGTTAGACTGATAAGCTGGGGGTGCCTGCAACCTGGCTTGCAGGAAACTCATGACAGGACCTCCTCATTCATCATCTGAACCCATCACAGGCCAGAGGGTGTGGGACCAGGGGTGGGGAATCCAAAGACCCAACTGGAATCCAGTCTCAGCTCCTCTATTGTGACTTATGGCCTGTCCTTTCACCTTGCTGAATCTCAGCTGCCCTATCTATATATATTTTTAAAAAGGAATAAAATCTGCTCTGGGCTCCCATGAAAACTTTAAAAATGTAGTTATAAACTTTAAAGTGATTCGCAAAACTCCAAAGTTGATCAGAAGTAGGTTTTAATCTCAGCTCCATTGTCTGCTAGCCATGTGACCCTGGGCAAGTTAATTTGTTTGTTTGAAACTCAATTTTCTACTTTGTGTGTTTCATACTTGTCCTGGTCTAGTGATCCCAGAGGTCATCAAAGCAGCAAAGTATGCTAAGTTGGTGTAGTTTCTTGTTGCTTAAAAGGTCCAGAGATCTGAAATCCAAAATTAGGGTGTCTCTCTAGAAGTTCCAGGGGAAAATCTATTCCTCGCCTCTTCCAGCTTCTGATGGCTGCCACGATTCCTTGGCCCATGGCTGCATCACCTCAGTCTCTAGCCCTGTGATCATATTGCCTTCCCCTCTTCTGTGTGTAGTCAAATCCTCCTCTCTATTCCTCTTATAAGAACACTTGTGATTGCATTTAGGGCCCCGCTGGATAATCCAAAATAATCTCCTCATCTCAAAAATTTTAATTTAATCACATCTATAATGTCTTTGCTACATGAAGTAACATTTACAGATACTAGGGATTAGGGCCTGATACCTTTGAGTTCTATTATTCAGCTACACGTAGGGATATTTAAGTAGTAGTATTCCTACTACGCTTACTAACTTCATTATTAAAGAGATGGAGGGTGTCAAAAGGATTTCACCATTAAAAAATATCTTGTGATTGAAGCTGAGGATTAGGGACTCTTGAGGTGTACCAGAAATAATGTTGAAATTCTTCATATTTCTATGCTCTGCATAGAAGCCCATCTTAGTTATCTCTTTATCCCAAGCAAGTGACTGAGCAGAGACACTCAGTACAAACTTGATGAATGGATGAATGAATGCATGGAAATACTTGCATAAATTCGAATTTCATTTGAGTATAGAAGAGTATTTGTGTGTGTAGACTAAAATCAGATGACCTGAATGAAACCATGGCCTCCTCACTTATTAGCCATGAGATTTTGGGCAAGTTACCTAGCCTGTCCAAGAAGTTTCAGTGTTCTCAGATATAAAATAAACATAATTAAAGTATCTACCACATAGGGTTTTGCAAGGAATAAATGAGATCCATATAAAGGAATTTTCATCGTGCCTGGCATGTGATAAGAAATTGTATAATATACACATTAGCTATTACTAACTTTTTAAAAACATCTTTATTGGAGTATAATTGCTTTACAATGTTGTGTTGCTTCCTGCTGTATAACAAAGTGAATCAGTTATACACATACATATATCCCCATATCCCCTCCCTCTTGGGTCTCCCTCCCACCCTCCCTATCCAACCTCTGTAGGTGGTCACAGAGCACGGAGCTGATCTCCCTGTGCTATGTGGCTGCTTCCCACTAGCTATCTATTTTACATTTGGTAGTGTATATATGTCCATGCCACTCTCTCACTTCATCCCAGTTTACCATTCCCCCTCCCCGGGTCCTCAAGTCCATTCTCTACGTCTGTGTCTTTATTCATGTCCTGCCCATCGGTTCATCAGAAACATTTTTTTTAGATTCCATATAAGGTATCACCTCACACTGGTCAGAATGGCCATTATCAAAAACCTACAAATAATATATGCTGGAGAGGGTGTGGAGAAAAGGGAACCATCTTGCACTGTTGGTGGGAATGTAAATTGATACAGCCACTATGGAGAACAGTATGGAGGTTCCTGAAAAAACTAAAAATAGATCTACCATATGACCCAGTGATCCCACTACTTTGCATATACCCTATTACTAACTTTTAAAAGTTTCCAAGTTTAATTCATTCAATATATCCTTTGTATATGCCAAGAATTGACTAGTTTCGGGGGAAGGGAGAGATGGTTAGTTTAGAGAGAAATAGAGGAACTAGAAATACATCTTCAGACTTACACTAAAGAATTCTAATTGTTTTACTCATCTTCAACCCAGATTACCACAAGGACCAGGACTGGGCTTTGCCTCTAGGTTTTATTCCTTGGTAAAACAAAACAAAACAAAACTTAGATCAACTGAGGTCTTTCTTTCTTTTAAAAATTCCTTCAACAAGGAATATTTTCTGAGCACCTATGACTTAGAACCTTCCTGAACTCCTTTCCACTGGGGGCAGGGACTGAACCAGCAGTCGAGAGTTTCATGGTCCAAGGCAACAGCCTAGAGTATGGCATGGCTCTAAGCCATAGCTGTGGCTCAAATGATCGGATGGAATTGGGTAGGGACAAGACTGGCGATTGAAAGAATAATATCTTCATCAGGGAGGACTGGAAGAGATGCCAAAACATAGATACCAAGGCCCAAGAGATCAGAAGGCCTGGGGACTGATAAGGAGTTGGGTGAGAAGAAACGCCCAGAATATATGTTGTTGCTGTGCTTGGCTTTTATGTGTTGCTTTGTTTGGAAGAGCAGACTGCATTGAAAGGACTTATTTTCAAAGACTGTAGGCTCTACCAAGAAAACAGATATGTATACAACAAATTTAAGATGGACTGTGAAAAATGCAGCTTTAGAAGTGTGACAGGGCAGGGAGATGAAAGCAAAAACTCCAGCTCAAGGACAATGGAAGGGGATGAAACTGGGAAAGTGTTCCAAAGAAAGTGACATGACATTTCAATGGGTTTCATGCTGTTTCCTGTAACCCCTAGCCTTTCAAAACATACTTTGAAGAATCAAACACAAGAGACCAGTAGAGATTATCTGGTTTAAACCTCTGCTTTCAAGGGCCTGTTTATCCCTATTCTATAGATAAAGGTGCTGAGGCCCAAAGAAACACAGGAAATGTTGGCGGAGAGAAAATGATAACATAGATCTTTCTGCTTCTTAATATTCTCTGCTTCTAGACAGGTTAGATAAGGAGGAAATACAATTTTTTTAAATTGTAATTGCTAGATCCCTTGTATCAGCTAAAAGTATGAACAGTTGAGAATGACAAAACTCCAAACAACAATGGGTTAAATAGACAGAAACATACTCCTGTCTTGTGTCAAAGAAATCTAGAGATACTTGTACACAAACGTCTATAGCAACACTATTCACAGTAGTCAAAAAGTGGAAACAACCCAAATGTCCATGAACAGATGAACAGATAAACAAATGTGGTATATACATATAGGGAACTATTATTCATCTGTTAAAAGGAACAGAATACTGATATATAATCCATCCGATGTGCATGAATCTCAAAAACATTACACTAAATGAAAGAAACCAGACACAAATGGTCACATATACTACGATTCTATGTACGTGAAATGTCCATAGTAGGCAAATCTATAGAGACTGAAAGCAGACTCATGGTTTCCAGTGACTGAGGGAAGGAGGGAAGGGAGAGTGACTGCTTAACGGGTACGGTGCTTCCTTTCGGGGTGATTAATATATCTTGGAACTAGATAGATGTGATCATTTCATAACCTAGTGAATATACTAAGTGCCAGTGAATTGTACACTTTAAAATGGTTAATGGCCAATTTTATGTTACATAAATTTTACCTCAATTAAAAAAAAAAGAAATCCAGAGTTGGGAAATTCAGAACTGGTAGGCAACTTTGCGACAACTTCAGGGAGCTACACTCTTTCTATCTTACAGTTCTGCCACCTACAGCTTTAACTTTTACCTCATGGTCCAAAATGGCTGCTCAAACTCCAGTAATCACAACTGCATTTTAGCTATCAGGAAGGAGAAAAGAAAAAATAAGTGAAATAGGGAAGGACCCTGAAGAATGACATATACATTGAGATTTGAAGAATGTACAGGAATCAGCCAGAGGAAGAGTGATGAGGAAGAGCTTTCCAGAAGAAGGACTCAGAGGGTACAAGTCTCGGGAAAGTTTGGTGGAGAAGTCCAGCACAGCTGGCACATGGGGAGTGAGGAGGAGAATCTTGGAGCATGGACTGGATTTCCTGGCCCACCATAGGCCGTCTGGCTCTGGAAATCTGCTATCTTTCCTCTTGCCACCACAGTTCTGGTTCATTTTACCATACCATACTCCTGAGCCTTAAGGAAATTGATTCCATAAAAATAAATGAGAGAAGAGTCTAGAGATGGCCTTTGGTATGCATAAAAGCACACATTTTATCTTCCAGTCAAGGACTTTTTGAAGTTATTTACCTCTCAGAGACAGCCGCCAAGGACCCCATGACTCAAGGGTTCTCTCCCGCCTCCTGAAGGCATGTTTTACTGCTGTCCTTCTAGAGGTCCTCTCCACTGTCTCCCTCCTTCTATGACCTCATTCTCAGTGCCAGTGAGAGCCAAGGTAAATTGTGCGGACTTACAGCCAGGGCCAGCTGCTGAGATGTGATCTGGTTATTTGTCTCTGCAGGTCCCAGGGGAGAAGCCTTTGGTAGAACAAAGAGGAGGAAGCCCTTGCCTTAGGTCACCAGTGTCCACGTCTCTCTGTCTTGGCTTTGAATGGAGCTGGGATTGTATGTGCCAAGGGGCACAGCTGGGGCCAACCTGCCCTGGATGAACCTCTCACACCTAAAGAGAGAAAACAGGAAACTGCTGTGCTCAGCTAGGGCTCCAGGACACTTTGGTGTGCCCTAAAGATACCACGGTTTGTTGTGATGACAAGAATGGCAGAGCTGGAGGACCTGAGTCCTGGATGGGTGACAGGATGTTCCCAAGGCAGAATTTGAAGAGTTAACCTGATCAGCTCAAGGGTTACAGGTTATCTCATTAAATATCTTTTGGTGTTAACCCAAGAAAACTCCCTCCAAATTGCTAGATTTTTGACCAGGAAAGTTGGGGACAGAGAGGAGACAAGAATGCAAAGATTAATAGGGAATGAGAACTTGAATACTGCTGCGTATATGAATGAACTCTTAGCCGGGAATAACTGCTGCCTATTGATTCCTAACCACGTGCTTCACTCTAAGTGCATTCATCACACGTTTAAATTCGTTTTATCATTGCTCCAATGCTGTAAGGTGATATGATTATCTCCATTTCACAGGTGAGAAGCTGAGGCTCTAAGAAGTGACATCACTTGCCCAAAGTCACCCAGCTATTAAGAAATAGTGTATGATCTCAAGGTCCAGGATCTTAGTTAATATCCTTCACTGTTTCTCTTTAAACTCTACTAACCAGCATTTCCCTATTCAGGCAGATATGGTGTTTCACAACACAGGAAAAGATGTGAAGAAATCGCCAAGCTCCTCTTGGATTAAAAGCAGAAACAAGGTAGCTGAAGATGTGAGATGCCTGGCTGAAGGCTGGCGATGGACAAAGGGTGGAGGAGAAGTAGGGCCCTCTACTTCCTGCCATCTTGCACTAATCTGCAAAACTCCTGATATAAACTGGGTAGTTTCCATTCACGCTTGCAAATCCCCTTTCCACCTCAGTTTCTCTGGGCCCCAGAAGCCTGGTCTCCACAGTCCCCATCAACCCTCTGGCTTCCACTTGGGTCTGGCCAATGGGAGGCAACCTCAAGAGATTTGAGAGCAAGTGAGAAAGGTCAGAGTATTTATTCCCTGCTCCCTCCTGCGAGGCCACAGGTTGGCAGTGGTTGTGCTCCTCTACCAAAGGCCTCAATTCCCATCAGGTAGCTCACTGCTGAAGCTACCGCACAGCTCCTACTACCTCTAAGGGCCCCCTTACCCTTGTTTGTTTCCTTTAATTTCATTCATACCTTTGTTAATAGTTCCTTTGTTAAACTGTCCTCAATAACCCCATTCCAATGAGTCATCTGTTTCCCATTAGGACCCAGGGTAATTCAGTATGAGAGTTTTAGGTCTGGAAGGCATGTCAAGTGTCTACTACTAACCTGCTGTATAAAAAAATAAAATAAAATTCAAAAAATAAAATAAAACCAAAAAAAAAAAAAACAGTCTACTACTCCGGTGGTTTTCAATTTTTCTATTGTTACCTGCAGAGATCTAGTCAGAACCATAATTATAAAACTGATGAAGTTCTGGAAGGTCACGGAACCCTGCCGGCTCCGCAACCCACCCACTCCTCTTCTCTGCCTGCCTCCAACCGCTCCTTGAAATGTTAGGGCTGTAGGGAGCCCACATCGGAACCAGCTGACCTAATCCAAACCCCTCACTCACACCAGGAGAGAGGCAGTTGGCAAAGTTTCCAAAGTGTCCTTTGTTGGCCCGAGTGGGTCTGATTTATGCCCTGGGCCTTCATCAACAGTTTGCCTCTATATCTTCCAAAGCGTAAAGTCCCGTAAATCTTCCCGGGGAGTGACAACTCGACCGCCGGCCCCTGTTATACAAATACACAGAAATGTCATTAAGGCAACCAAGAGCCCCACTGGCTTTGGCAGAGGTCTTTTCTGCCAGGCTCAAGTTACCTAAAATCAATATTTGAACACGGACAAAACCACATGTTTTCAAAACGAAATTAAAGGGGTCTAATACCAGGCCTGGAGATGTGGTTACATCACGCATGCTCCAGCAGGCCCTCTGGGGGCTCTGCCATTGGGCTTGACCCAGCTGCGCAGGCTCCCACCCCTCTGCAGTCACCGGACTTACCTGTCCTGAGTGTGTGACTTCACCAGACAGGTGACACCGAGGGACAGACTGAGCAAGAAATAGGAACTTAGGAGGAGAGGGGGAAGATGGTGGAAGAGTAAGACGCGGAGATCACCCTCCCCCTCACAGATACACCAGAAATACATCTACAAGTGGAACAACTCCTACAGAACACCTACTGAACGCTGGCAGAAGACCTCAGACCTTCCAAAAGGCAAGAAACTCCCCCACGTACCTGGATAGGGTAAAAGAAAAAAGAATAAACAGAGACCAAAGAATAGGGATGGAACCTGCACCAGTGGGACGGAGCTGTGAAGGAGGAAAAGTTTCCACACACTAGAAACCCCTTCACGGGTGGAGACTGTGGGTGGCGGAGGGGGGAAGCTTTGGAGCCACGGAGGAGAGCACGGCAACAGGGGTGCGGAGGGCAAAGCGAAGAGATTCCCGCACAGAGGATCGGTGCCGACCAGCACTCACCAGCCCAAGAGGCTTGTCTGCTCACCCGCCAGGGCGGGCGGGGCTGGGAGCTGAGGCTTGGGTTTCGGTCAGAGCGCAGCGAGAGGACTGGTGGCGTGAACACAGCCTGAAGGGGTTAGTGCACCACGGCTAGCCGAGAGGGAGTCGGGGTGGGGGGGGGGGGAGTCTGGACCTGCAGAATAGGCAAGAGACTTTTTCTTCCCTCTTTGTTTCCTGGTGCGCGAGCAGAGGGGATTAAGAGTGCTGCTTAAAGGAGCTCCAGAGACGGGCGTGAGCCGTGACTAAAAGCGCAGACCCCAGAGACGGGCATGAGACGCTAAGGCTGCTGCTGCCGCCACCAAGAAGCCTGTGTGCGAGCACAGGTCACACTATCCACACCTCCCCTCCCGGGAGCCTGTGCAGCCCGCCACTGCCAGGGTCCCGGGATCCAGGGACAACGTCCCCGGGAGAACGCACGGCGCGCCTCAGGCTGGTGCAACGTCAGGCAGGCCTATGCCACCGCAGGCTCGCCCCACACTCCGTGCCCCTCCCTCTCCCACGGCCTGAGTGAGCCGGAGTCCCCGAATCAGCGGCTCCTTTAACCCCGTCCTGTCTGCGCAAAGAACAGACGCCCTCCGGCGACCTACATGCAGAGGCGGGGCCGAATCCAAAGCTGAACCCCGGGAGCTATGCGAACAAAGAAGAGAAAGGGAAATCTCTCCCAGCAGCCTCAGGAGCAGTGGATTAAATCTCCACAGTCAACTTGATGTACCCTGCATCTGTGGAATACCTGAATAGACAACGAATCATCCCAAATTGAGGAGGTGGACTTTGAGAGCAAGATTTATTATTTTTCCTCCTTTTCCTCTTTTTGTGAGTGTGTATGTGTATGCTTCTGTGTGAGATTTTGTCTGTATAGCTTTGCTTTCACCATTTGTCCTAGGGCTCTATCCATCCGTCTTTTTTGTTTGTTTTTACTTTTTTTAAAAACAATTTTTCTTATATTTTATGTTACCTTACTTTACTTTATTTTCTTTCTTTCTTTCTTTCTTTCTTTCTTTCTTTCTTTCTTTCTTTCTTTCTTTCTTTTTCTTTCTTTCTTTCCTTCTTTCTCTCTTTCTCTCTTTCTTTCTTCTTTTTCTCCCTTTTATTCTGAGCCGTGAGGATGAAAGGTTCTTGGTGCTGCAGCCAGGAGTCAGTGCTGTGCCTCTGACGTGGGAGAGCCAACTTCAGGACACAGGCCCACAAAAGACGTCCCAGCTCCACGTTAATATCAAACGGCGAAAATCTCCCAGAGATCTCCATCTCAACACCAACACCCACCTTTACTCAATGACCAGCAAGCTACAGTGCTGGACACCCTATGCCAAACAACTAGCAAGACAGGAACACAACACCACCCATTAGCAGAGAGGCTGCATAAAATCATAATAAGGCCACAGATACCCCAAAACACACCACCAGACATGGACCTGCCCACCAGAAAGACATGATCCAGCCTCATCCACCAGAACACAGGCACTAGTCCCCTCCACCAGGAAGCCTACACAACCCACTGAACAAACTTTAGCCACTGGGGACGGACACCACAAACAACGGAAACTACGAACCTGCAGCCTGTGAAAAGGAGACCCCAAACACAGTAAGATAAGCAAAATGAGAAGACAGAAAAACACACAGCAGATGAAGGAGCAAGACAAAAACCCACTAGACCTAACAAATGACGAGGAAATAGGCAGTCTACCTGAAAAAGTATTCAGAATAATGATAGTAAAGATGATCCAAAATCTTGGAAATAGAATAGAGAAAATGCAAGAAACATTTAACAAGGACCTAGAAGAACTAAAGATGAAACAAGCAATGATGAACAACACAATAAATGAAATTAAAAATACTCTAGAAGGGATCAATAGCAGAATAACTGAGTCAGAAGAACGGATAAGTGACCTGGCAGATAAAATAGTGGAAATAACTACTGCAGAGCAGAATAAAGAAAAAAGAATGAAAAGAACTGAGGACAGTCTCAGAGACCTCTGGGACAACATTAAACGCACCAACATTCGAATTATAGGGGTTCCAGAAGAAGAAGAGAAAAAGAAAGGGACTGAGAAAATATTTGAAGAGATTATAGTTGAAAACTTCCCTAATATGGGAAAGGAAATAGTTAATCAAGTCCAAGAAGCACAGAAAGTCCCATACAGGATAAATCCAAGAAGAAATACGCCAAGACACATATTAATCAAACTGGCAAAAATTAAATACAAAGAAAACATATTAAAAGCAGCAAGGGAAAAACAACAAATAACACACAAGGGAATCCCCATAAGGTTAACAGCTGATCTTTCAGCAGAAACTCTGCAAGCCAGAAGGGACTGGCAGGACATATTTAAAGTCATGAAGGAGAAAAACCTACAACCAAGATTACTCTACCCAGCAAGGATCTCATTCAGATTTGATGGAGAAATTAAAACATTTAAAGACAAGCAAAAGCTGAGAGTTCAGCACCACCAAACCAGCTTTACAACAAATGCTAAAGGATCTTCTCTAGGCAAGAAACACAAGAGAAGAAAAAGACCTATAATAATAAACCCAAAACAATTAAGAAAATGGGAATAGGAACATACATATTAATAATTACCTTAAATGTAAATGGATTAAATGCTCCCACCAAAAGACACAGACTGGCTAAATGGATACAAAAACAAGACCCATATATATTCTGTCTACAAGAGACCCACTTCAGACCTACAGACACATACAGACTGAAAGTGAGGGTATGGAAAAAGATATTCCATGCAAATGGAAACCAAAAAAAAGCTGGAGTAGCAATTCTCATATCAGACAAAATAGACTTTAAAATAAAGACTATTAGAAGAGACAAAGAAGGACACTATATAATGATCAAGGGATCGATCCAAGAAGAAGATATAACAATTGTAAATATTTATGCACCCAACATAGGAGCACTTCAATACATAAAGCAAATACTAACAGCCATAAAAGGGGAAATCAACAGTAACACATTCATAGTAGGGGACTTTAACACCCCACTTTCACCCATGGACAGATCATCCAAAATGAAAATAAATAAGGAAACACAAGCTTTAAATGATACATTAAACAAGATAAACTTAATTGATAGTTATAGGACATTCCATCCAAAAACAATAGAATACACATTTTTCTCAAGTGCTCATGGAACATTCTCCAGGATAGATCATATCTTGGGTCACAAATCAAGACTTGGTAAATTTAAGAATATTTAAATTGTATCAAGTATCTTTTCCGACCACAATGCTATGAGTCTAAATATAAATTACAGGAAAAGATCTGTAAAAAATACAAACACATGGAGGCTAAACAATACACTACTTAATAACGAAGTGATCACTGAAGAAATCAAAGAGGAAATCAGAAAATACCTAGAAACAAATGACAATGGTGACACGACGACCCAAAACCTATGGGATGTAGCAAAAGCAGTTCTAAGAGGGAAGTTTATAGCAATACAATCCTACCTTAAGAAACAGGAAACATCTCGAATAAACAACCTAACCTTGCACCTAAAGCAATTAGAGAAAGAAGAACAAAAAAATACCCCAAAGTTAGCAGAAGGAAAGAAATCATAAAGATCAGATCAGAAAAAAATGAAAAAGAAATGAAGGAAACGATAACAAAGATCAATAAAACTAAAGCTGGTTCTTTGAGAAGATAAACAAAATTGATAAACCATTAGCCAGACTCATCAAGAAAAAAAGGGAGAAGAGTCAAACCAATAGATTAGAAATGAAAAAGGAGAAGTAACAACTGACACTGCAGAAATACAAAAGATCATGAGAGATTACTACAAGCAACTCTATGCCAATAAAATGGACAACCTGGAAAAAATGGACAAATTCTTAGAAATGCACAACCTGCCAAGACTGAATCAGGAAGAAATAGAAAATATGAACAGACCAATCACAAGCACTGAAATTGAAACTGTGATTAAAAATCTTCCAACAAACAAAAGCCCAGGACCAGATGGCTTCACAGGCAAATTCTATCAAACATTTAGAGAAGAGCTAACACATATCCTTCTCAAACTCTTCCAAAATATAGCAGAGGGAGGAACACTCCCAAACTCATTCTACGAGGCCACCATCACCCTCATACCAAAACCAGACAAGGATGTCACAAAGAAAGAAAACTACAGGCCAATATCACTGATGAACATAGATGCAAAAATCCTCAACAAAATACTAGCAAACAGAATCCAACAGCACATTAAAAGGATCATACACCATGATCATGTGGGGTTTATCCCAGGAATGCAAGGATTCTTCAACATATGCAAATGAATCAACGTGATACACCATATTAACAAATTGAAAGAGAAAAACCATATGGTCATCTCAATAGATGCAGAGAAAGCTTTTGACAAAATTCAACACCCATTTATGATAAAAACCCTCCAGAAAGTAGGCATAGAGGGAACTTTCCTCAACATAATAAAGGCCATATATGACAAACCCACAGCCAACATTGTCCTCAATGGTGAAAAACTGAAAGCATTTCCACTAAGATCAGGAAAAAGACAAGGTTGCCCCCTCTCACCACTCTTATTCAACATAGTTTTGGAAGTTTTAGCCACAGCAATCAGAGAAGAAAAGAGAATAAAAGGAATCCAAATTGGAAAAGAAGAAGTAAAGCTGTCACTGTTTGCAGATGACATTATACTATACATAGAGAATCCTAAAGATGCTACCAGAAAACTACTAGAACTAATCCATGAATTTGGTAAAGTAGCAGGATACAAAACTAATGCACAGAAATCTCTGGCATCCCTATACACTAATGATGAAAAATCTGAAAGTGAAATCAAAAAACACTCCCATTTACCATTGCAACAAAAAGAATAAAATACCTAGGAATAAACCTACCTAGAGAGACAAAAGACCTGTATGCAGAAAATTATAAGACACTGATGAAAGAAATTAAAGATGATACAAATAGATGGAGAGATATACCATGTTCTAGGATTGGAAGAATCAACATTGTGAAAATGACTCTACTACCCAAAGCAATCTACAGAATCAATGCAATCCCTATCAAACTACCACTGGCATTTTTCACAGAACTAGAACAAAAAATTTCACAATTTGTATGGAAACACAAAAGACCCCGAATAGCCAAAGCAATCTTGAGAATGAAAAACGGAACTGGAGGAATCAGGCTCCCTGACTTCAGACTATACTACAAAGCTACGGTAATCAAGACAGTATGGTACTGGTACAAAAACAGCAATATAGATCAATGGAACAGGATGGAAAGCCCAGAGATAAACCCACGCACATATGGTCACCTTATCTTTGATAAAGGAGATAGGAATGTACAGTGGAGAAAGGACAGCCTCTTCAATAAGTGGTGCGAGGAAAACTGGACAGGTACATGTAAAAGTATGAGATTAGATCACTCCCTAACACCATACACAAAAATAAACTTAAAATGGATTGAAGACCTAAATGTAAGGCCAGAAACTATCAAATTCTTAGAGGAAAACATAGGCAGAACACTCTATGACATAAATCACAGCAAGATCCTTTTTGACCCACCTCCTAGTGAAATAGAAGTATAAACAAAAATAAACAAATGGGACCTAATGAAACTTCAAAGTTTTTGCACAGCAAAGGAAACCATAAACAAGACCAAAAGACAACCCTAAGACTGGGAGAAAATATTTGCAAATGAAGCAACTGACAAAGGATTAATCTCCAAAATTTACAAGCAGCTCATGCAGCCCAATAACAAAAAAACAAACAACCCAATCCAAAAATGGGCAGAAGACCTAAATAGACATTTCTCCAAAGAAGATATACAGACTGCCAACAAACACATGAAAGAATGCTCAACATCATTAATCATTAGAGAAATACAAATCAAAACTACAATGAGATATCATCTCACACAAGTCAGAATGGCCATCATCAAAAAATCTAGAAACAATAAATGCTGGAGACGGTGTAGAGAAAAGGGAACTCTCTTGCACTGATGGTGGGAATGTGAATTGGTACAGCCACTATGGAGAACAGTATGGAGGTTCCTTAAAAAACTACAAATAGAACTACCATATGACCCAGCAATCCCACTACTGGGCATATACCCTGAGAAAACCAAAATTCAAAAAGAGTCATGTACCAAAATGTTCATTGCAGCTCTATTTACAATAGCCCGGAGATGGAAACAACGTAAGTGTTCATCATCGGATGAATGGATAAAGAAGATGTGGCACATATATACAATGGAATATTACTCAGCCATAAAAAGAAACGAAATTGAGCTATTTGTAATGAGGTGGATGGACCTAGAGTCTGTTATACAGAGTGAAGTAAGTCAGAAAGAGAAAGACAAATACCATATGCTAACACATATATATAGAATTTAAGAAAAAAAAATGTCATGAAGAACCTAGAGGTAAGACAGGAATAAAGACACAGACCTACTAAGGAATGGACTTGAGGATATGGGGAGGGGGAAGGGGAAGCTGTGACTAAGTGAGAGAGTGGCATGGACATATATACATTACCAAACGTAAAATAGGTAGCTAGTGGGAAGCAGCCGCATAGCACAGGGAGATCAGCTAGGTGCTTTGTGACGACCTAGAGGGGTGGGATAGGGAGGTTGGGAGGGAGGGAGAGCAAGAGGGAAGAGATATGGGAACATATGTATGTATATATATAACTGATTCACTTTGTTATAAAGCAGAAACTAACACACCATTGTAAAGCAATTATACTCCAATAAAGGTGTAAAAAAAAGAAAACAAAAGAAATAGGAACTTAGAGGAAGTTAGGTGTGTTCCTTTGTGCACACCTCAAGCAGTGATTCCGGATCTGTAACAGGCTCTCCACAAAGGTCTGGGAGCCCAAGAGTGAAAAAAGTCATGAGTCTCTGCTCCCAGGGAACTCACACTACAGCGTGGGAGGAACAGGAGACGATGGGTAAGTTGTTTTTTAATTGAGGTATAGTTGATTTACAACGTTGTGTTAATTTCTGCTGTACAGCAAAGAGACTCGGCTATACCTATATATATACATTCTTTTTTATTTTCTTTTCCATTATGGTTTATTACAGGATAGATAAACCGAAGTCATTTCAATACTGAAGGACGAGTACCAGGGATGCAGGGAAGTTCAGGATGCCTTTGGAGGCAAACGGCAGGGACAGGTAACCCAGGGGCTGATTAGGGGGCCTGTCAGAGAAGCCTTCCAACAGCAGATATGCTAAAAGGTGCTCTATCTAACCTATTATTCTGGCTTTGTATGTGTGAGGCCCAGGAAAGAAAGGCTGTCAAGGAGAGGAGAGAAAACCCTGCTTTCTCCCAGGAGGGGCAAGTGTGAGAGGAAGAATTTGAGCTTTTCTCCTTGTTGGCAAGCTGGGGACAGTAATGGAGCACGCCCAGCTCAGCCTTTCTGGGCCCTCTCTATTTTAGAAACAGTCTGCCACAGACACCCTTCACCATCGTTTCCCCAGATTCTCTGCAAGAGTGTATGGTAAGGATGGGCAGGGTTTTTGCAGCTGGGCCAGCCCACTGGTACCTGTTGCTGTGTGGGTATATCTTACTCAGAGGGCAGCAACAAGGCCTCTGGCTGCACAGCTGAAGCCACGTTCTCTGGGTAATAAAGCTTTCAGTAACTTTGCTCTCCATCTGCCTCTTGTGTCCTGAGTCTCTCTTAAAAGGGAAGTGTTCCCAACAGTTTCCTTCCAAAACAAATAACATGCAAATTGGTTCAGGGTATATTATTAGACACAACTATGGGACACAAAATTTTTTTTTGTATTGTACTTAGAAAAAATAAGATAAAATACGGCAGTATATGAAGCATGGTTATATTTATGGGTAGTGATACAAGGTTTTCTTATTTTTTAAGGTAGTTTCTTTTTAAAAAAATCAGTATGTGCTATTTTTCATCTTAAGGGGGGAAATAGGTAAGTGTAATGAAATGGCCTTTCAAATTTGATAAAAATATAAGAGGAACTTGTAAATCCTGAAAAAGATATTGAGGATCCTGGATGGAGCAGTCCCAAGTGGCTGTCAGAGCAGGCCCAGCCTGTGCTCACTCTCTTTTAACTTCTTAAGGAACTTTGTGTTCAGTGTGCAGGGCTGGAGTCCCTCTCCTCCTGAGGGTAGTATTCCAGGCAGGAGCCTGTGACCTGTCTATGCTCATCACCTGCCAGGACCCACATGCTGTATGACACATCTGTCCCTGGGGAGTGAGCTCTGTCACGTCTCCGTGCAGGTGTGCACACCCCATACCTTCGGCTGGAAATACCTTTCCCCCAAGGCACATGATGAAGACACGATCTTCAGTGTCCCCTTCCCCAGGACATCTTCCCTGTTTTGTCTCTATTTTCCCTAGGCAAACTGGACGTGTTCTACTCTCTACGTGTGTTTAGAATTTAGCTGTGAAAGTACCTGGCGCTTTGCATTGGAACTGCCTGTTTACTTACTGCCTCTCAGCGTCAGATCTGCATTCTGTTCACTCGCTGGCTTCTTTAACTATTCATTTCCTTCAACCAGAACACTGATTATGATCTACGACAGGCCAAGTACTGGGCACTGGGGGTACAAAAAGGAAAAGACAAAGATTCCGGCTTCAAATGGCTTATTGTCTAATAGAAAAGAATTAATATTTCTCTTCCACAGAGTAAAGCAGAGCTTGGTGGTGAAGGGAAGGTAGAATTTAGCCAAGCAGATGGCAACAATTTTTAAAAGAAAGAAAGATCAAGGGAGAGTAAATAGCAGACAAGACCCAGAAGCCTGAAATGGTCCATTTTATGTAGGAACTTATAGGTAATTCAGTATGGTTGGGACAGTAAGTGCAGCGAGGATGGGACAGAGGGGGCCAGGTGAGGTGGGAAGAGAGTGCAGAGAGGCCATAAAGTGAGGGGTAGGCCTGAGCCAGGATGTCGAGAGCTGTGTGTGCCATGTTAGGGAGCCTGTACTTTATTCATTAAGGGATCGAGTGCTGTCAGAGGCTTGGCGGGTCCTAGTCAGATTAGCGAGTCAGGAACATTGTTCACCACTGTTTTTCCAGTGCCATGAAGAACAGAATCTTAAGAAACACTTGATGCTGAATCAGAACATCCTCGCCTGTCCTCAGACACTCCAGGATCTGAAAGGCCAGGCCATTCTGCCATGGGGAGGAGCAGCCACCTTCTCCTGGTGGGATCAGAACTACAACAGTCCTGGCTTTAACAACTTGAACTCCATTCACGATGGTGCTTAATTCACACCCACCCCCAGGTCTCTCTACTATTACCTACACTGTGTACACGTCAGGGTGGGCACAGCAGACACCCTTTCTCTCCCTCCCCCACTTGGTCCATCAACCACCAAGACCTGTGATTTCCATCTCACTTTATCTCCCAGATCAGCCCTTTCCTCAGCATCAGGCTAAACCTGCCAGACTTTAGGCCTCTGTGATAGGCAGCTTCTGAAGTGGGTCCCAGTGCTCCCCTGCATTAGCTGGTAGTGCTGACCTAACAAAGTAACACACAAATAGGGAATTTATTGTCTCACAGTTCTGTAGGCTAGAAGTCTGAGATCAAGGTGTTGGCAGGGTTGGTTCCTTCTGAGTCCTGTGAGGAGAGTCTGTTCCAGGCTGCTCCCCTTGTAGATAGCTGTCCTAAAGTTCACATGGTGGTCTCCCTGTAAGCATCTCTGTCTCCAAATTTCCCCTTTTCATGAGGACACCAGTCATATTGGATTAGGGCCCACCCTAGTAGTTTCATTTTAACTTGATTACCTTTGTAAAGACTCTCTCCAAATAAGGTCACACTCTGATGTACTAAGGGTTAGGACTTCAACACATAAATTTTGGGGTGGGAATAACACAATTCAACCCACAGCCTCCCCCAGTAGTTAGGTCCTCATGTAATCCCCTCCCCTTGAGTGTGGGCCTTTATGCCCCTGCCGTGCTTACTACCAGTGACTGCAGGTGTGTGATTCCAGGTGAAGCATTTTTCTGCAGCTCAGGCTGACCCTGGGGGATCTGACCACACTCCTGACAGCTGGGAGGCATGTCTCTGTGTCTGTCACAATGAGTGGGCACATCACTGAGGTAGGAGTGGCATAGGGAAGACTTCTAGGGGGAGGTGACACTGAATTCTGAAGGATTTTGCCTAAAGGGAGAGCAAAGGGCATTCGAAGTTGAGAGCTAAAATCAGGAGAGACAGGAAAGGAGTAGGAAGGAAAAAAGACAAGAAGTAAATGAGAGGAATGGCTACACCAGCACTTCTCCACCTTCATGGACCTTCTCTTGTTGTCATGATCCTGGTAGGATAAAAGGCTCACCTTTCACATCACACCCCCTCCTCATTAAACTCACAACCATCAGGGCCTCCTAAGTGCTCCCTCAGGGATTTTTGTCCATACAACTCAGGCTTCATGGGTGTTGTGTCTTGAACAATGCAGCAAGTCGGGCAGGCAGGGAGGAGGCTGGTTTTAGGGTAAACCTTTTATGGGTACACAGGTGCACCTAAAAATTCTAGGGGCACGTTCAATCTGGTGAGTGGAACAATTAGACCATGAGAGACTGTGGTGACAGCAGCAGGTTATAGTCTAGAAAAGCAAATAACAGGGCCTGGCATTTAGTAGATTCTCCATAAATATCTGTTGATGAGTTGTTCTGCTCTGTGACTTCCTTGACAAGAAGAGGGGTACACTGACAAGTGCATGAGTCTAGGGATATGGAACCCTGAGTTAGGAGATACTAGGAAGTCTGGAACAGTGACCAGCATCAGGTAGGATTCTGCAAATAACTGAATCCCAATCACTATTTCAGCTCAGGGCCCTGGGATTCAAGACAGTGACCATGCAGGGGAGCAAGCAGAAATATGGTCAGCACTGCAGTACCAGGGACCATGGCCAAACCAGGGCATTTCACTTTTTTATTCATCAACACATCCTGTCCTTCATTTGTTCATTCATCCAACTATCCATCCATTCTTTTCTACATGAAATCTTTCCATAAAAGTTAGCATTTGACTTCCCTCTCACTTCCTTCTTTTCATGCCATAAATCCTTTGCAGAGAAGTGATTGTTAGTAAGACAGAATAAAGACAGAAAGGTGTGTCAGCACAAAAATACATCGAAGATTTCCTAAGAAATTTGGTCAATATTAGGAATCAAAGTGCTGATTTGGCTTTGAACGTTGATGTTCCACTCTGAAGAATTGGAAGACCCTCAAGCTTTATAGATTTACTGCTGCCCCTTTGGGTTGAAGCTGAGATTCTGAGCAGAGGAGGAGGATGTATAGGCAGGAAGTGGGTGTAAGAAAAGAAGATAGACAAGGAAGGAAGAAAGGCCCTAGATCTCAAATATCTGTGTCCGGTGGACTCTGGCATGGGGGATGGCAACATGAGAAAATAAACGTTTCAGATCATCTTTATGTGTGCTCAGAAATAAAAAGGATTTTCATTTTGATGATAAGAAATACTACAAGTTATCCTGGTATTTTGTTCAAACTAGGACCAACCTTTCCTAGGCCCTGGGGACACCAACATTTATTAAGATACAGTCCCTGCTCTGGGAGTTCCTCACATTCTAAGGGAGATGGCAGACAAGCAGACAGAGCAACGTGACGGAGGATAGTTCTGTTGATAAGATGGGCATTGCATCCAGATTTGGACTTTCAAGAAGACTTCCCACAGGATGTGTGGTGGCTGAGAGGCTGAATTTTGAAAGAAAGGCTGGAGTTATTCAGACAAAGAAGTAACAAGAGTTGTAGGCAGTAGGAAAAGAGCCAGGGCATGAAATGCTGGTGGTGGTGGTTAGAGAAGAGGTATGAGCAGGAAGGATCAAGGTGGTAGGGCAAGAACTAGGTCAGGAAGGATCTTGTATGCCAGGATATGAGTTTAAACTTTATTCTGACTGCTGCTGAGAGCCATTTGAGGCATATTCCGCAGAACTGTGATATTAAGTCACTGAGATGGAACTACTGGAATCTTGGATGCCTCCAACTGTTTACCTCTGGGTCCTAGGCTCTCATGTCTGGCCTGAAACTCATGCAGCCTTTGGCTTCATCCTGTGCCTTGGGAGCAAGGACTGACACCCCTGGCCCAGAGGATGGGCTCATTTCCATGACGTTGGGCCACTGGGTGGAGCCTCACTAGGTGGGGCCTTCCAGAAATGAGCTGTACACCCATGATGTCAGAGGGGTGGCACATGGGGAATGGAGTGGGGTGTAACCGCTGCTATCACTGTCCTCCCTCTTTCCTCCTGAGAAATTACAAATCCCTCCCCAGGATGCTGATCAAAGAGTCCTTGCACTTCTGGAGAAATTCAACCTTTTGTAAAATCCAAATTACTTCTGGAAACTGTAGGATTGTGAAAAGACCTCAAGCTTTGTAGTGAAGTGGATCTAGATTTGGATCCTGGCTCTGTTACAAGCTGTGAGACCTTAAGCAAATTAATTACTTTCTCTGAGTCTTAGTTCTTTATCTATGAGGTGGAGATAACAATGCCTCTCTCACAGGGTTATTAGGAGCATCACAGAAGAAAATATTTGTAATTCTCTTTGGCAGCATTATATTAGCTCTGCCTCCAGAGAACTTTCTTCTTGTGGAGTTTTGCTCTTTTATTGGTCATCCAGGGCTCACTCAGTTCAGCTGTTCTGCCCTAGTAAAAGAATTAGGGAAGTATTATTTGAAAACACAGATGCCATTGGCCAAACTGAAATATTTGGCTCATCTTGAATTCGTTAGTAAATTACACTAAGTCAGGCACCACGAATTTGTGAAGTGGGAGTGCAAAGAGCTTTGGAATCAAGGTACAAGTCCTGAGCTCCTTTTTCTGTCTATGCCCTTGGCCAAGTCCCCCCTGTGGAAAATGAGGTCCTTTTCCGTCCCTTCCAGTCTTGATGGTCTCCAGAACAAGCTAATAAATGATGAGACACCAATGAGTCATGCTTATGGGGGAAACAGGAGATGTAGCACCAAGAGTGTCCCTCTTTCTTTGTTTATGTAAGTTCTGTGCATTTCCATGCAGGCCTGCAGCTAAGAGGAAATTCTTCCATGGGAAAAGAGTTAAGAAGTTCATGCTCCAAGGATGAATCATTAAATATTCCAAGAATGTCAGAGAGAAATAATGACCTACCCCAGGGGACCCCCAGGGGGAGTGAGAGAGTGAGTAACTGAAGTTGCCACACTCTGAGCCTGGTGCTTTCTCCAGTCTGATTTTAAAGAGATTAACATGATGCAATGCCAGGATGGGACTTCTCTCCACCTGTCTCTATCCCTGTCCTCTGGATACAGAAGTCCTTTCCAGGGCAAACCCATTGACGCTATCTTTGGAATCAGACATCTGGATTCAAAACCCAATTCCGCCACTTACTGTGTGATTTTGGCCAAGTGAATTCATCTCTGAGCTTCAATTTCTTTACCTGTCCAAAAGAAATACACATATCTATGCCCCAAGATTTTTTAAAGGACTGAATGAAATAACATAATAAAGCCTTTAGCCTAGTATCCTAGGAGAGACTCCATCAATGGCAGTTAATATCTTAAGAAAAGGCAGCTGGGTGGAGTGGCCACATGCTGCGTGTATGGCTCAGGCCCTCTCTGAATCACCCTGGGTCTCAATGGATGAATACAAATTATGAGGTTGGTTTGGTTTCCAAGCATAGATCTAGAGGTCTCTAAAGTATGGGGAGGGGAAGCAGAGATTTCTTCCAGCAACATAAAGGGAGAAAGAGAGCTTCCAAGAAGCCGAGTGGCCAGAGGAGCACGCCTGGCTATCTGCCTGAACGTGGACCTGCAGCTGGGCCGATGCTGGAAGGGTGGGGCTCTGAGGGGTGTGGTAAGCCCGATGGGATTCATCCAGTAATCGTTCAACAGTTCTCTGCTGGGCACCTACTATGTGTTAGCCCCTGGTTCTGGAAACCAGAGACATAGAAGAGAACAAGTCATTGCCTCTGCCTTCTTAAAGCTGACATGTTAATGGAGGAACAGAAGTTAAACAAAAATAATTAACTGATATCTTTCAGGTAGTATGTATTTCCCTGATTCAGACAAATTAATCTCAGGTTTCTGAAGGGAGGCAGAAGGGCTGGCAGGGGCCCACAGGTTGGCAGCAGCCTCTGTCCCCAGGTGGGCAGTGTCCCCAGATGGCAGCAGGAGCGATTCACCGTTACTGGGGTTGAAAGCACAGGTTCGGAAGTCAGACAGCCAAGGATGACACCTCACTCCACCAATTTCACACTCTGGGTCTTGGGTGCACTACTTAACCTCTGGGAGCTTTAGTCTCCTGCTCTATAAAAGAGGTGAAAACACAATTACCTTTGGGGTTGCTATGAGTTTTAAATGAGATGATAGATACAAGGGCTTAGCAAGCACCCAGCTCAGAGTAAATGCTCAATAAAGGTGAATCATTAATTAGACTGTTATTATCCTATTAATTAGCATGACCAGAATGTATGGTCATGGATGGATTCCTACAAAAAACAGCAATGGGGTGCATGTGCAAGGAACCCCATGATTTAGGGCAGGAGCTCTGTCCTGGATCCAGCAATGAGTGGGAGAAAGCAGAGGGCACTTGGGGTGAACATGAAGGGGGAAAGAAAGTGGGACTCCAGTGATCAATGCCAAGTATGGAACCTGGGCACATTTGGCAGCAGAGCAAAAATAAAGAAGAATTTGCAGACAACCTGAGGTACAAAGAGAAAGTCGAGATTCAAGCCAAAGAGTAGCTAGTAATATCTCATTTTGACTGAACACTTCCATGTGCCAAGCCCTGTGTGTTTGCTATACCGTTTAATCATTCAGCAGTTCTCTGTGGTAGGTATTATTATCCTTTATTTTACAGATGAGGAAACTAAGACTCAAAGAGATTGTAACTTACCGAAATCAACCGGCCAGCAAATGTTCTTAAACCTGGATTTGAATCCAGAGGTATCTAATGCCAAAGCCCACGTTCTCAGACATAAGGCCATTCTGTTTTTCCCAAACCCACTTGGCCTGCTTTAATCAGGATGGTTACCTTCATTCAACTGACAAACATTTATTAAGCGTCCACATTGTGCTAGCCATATGCCATGGACTGACCTGAGCTAAAGTCCTCAATAACTCTTAGTAGTATGCAAAGAAGGATGTGCAATTGAAGGAGCCCTACTTGGAAAATGGACAGATCTTTGTGACTAGTAAAGGGACAGTTTCTGACAGCTCGATTCCTCAAAAGGTACCTCAAAGGCCACCTAGCTCATGTTCTGGCATGGTGTATTGCACTGAAAATGGTGTTGCAGAATGAATCTGGGTCTCTGAGCCAGAAGACCTGTTGCAGGTCTTGGACATGTCATTTAGCCTACCAGAGCCTCAGTGTCCTCCATTGCAAAACCAGAATTTAAGACTAGAAGCCTAAACAAACCCTGGGATGACAGAAGGACTTTTGGCCTTGAATTAAAATCTTTGAGCTTCAAGGGAGAGCATCCAAATGGTGGAATAGAATGATGCTGAGCTTACCTCTTCTCACGAACACACCAAAATCACAACTATTTGCAGAACAACCATTGATGAAAAAGACTGGAACCTACTAGAAAAGATCTTCTACAGCTAAAGACATAAAGAAGGAACCACAACAAGATGGGTAGGAGGGGCAGACTCATGATACAGTCAAGTCCCATACTCCCAGGTGGGTGACCCACAAACTGGAGAATAATTATATCACAGACGTTCTCCCAGAGGAGTGAGTTCTGAGCCCCACGCCAGGCTCCCCAGCCCAGGGCTCCTGTACTGGGAAGATGAGTCTCCAGGGCATTTGGCTTTGAACTCTAGTGGGCCTTAGCTTCAGGAGTCCCACAGGACTGGGGGAAATAGAGAATTCACTCTTAAGGGCAAATACAAAATCTCACACACTCTGGGACCCAGGGCGAAAGCAGTAATTTGATAGGAGCCTGGGCCAGACCTACCTGCTGGTCTTGGACAGTCTCTTGGAGAGGTGGGGGTCAGCTATGGCTCACCCTCAGGACATAGACACTGGTGGCAGCCATTCCTGGGAGCTCATTCTATCATGTGGATGATGGTGCTGGTGGGCACCGTTGTGGAATCCTCCCTTAGATCATTCATGCCAAAACCTAGCTCCAACCCAACAGCCTGTAAGTACCAGTGCTGGGACTCCTCAGGCTAAGCAACTAACTGGGCAGGGACACAGCCTCACCCATCAGCAGACAAGCTGCCTAAAGATCTTCTGAGCCCACACCTGCCTCTGGACATGGCCCTGCCCACCAGAGGTCCCAGGACCCAGGCCCACCCACCACTGGGCAGCCACTGGCTCCAGAAGCTCCTGAGCCCTGGCTCTGTCCTCCAGGAAGCCTGCTCCAGCCTCTGGACCAGCCTCACTCACCAGAGGGCAGACATCAAATGTAAGGAAACCACAATCTGGCAGCCTGCGAACCCAGCCTGCTGACAGCAGAGCAGACCCTGCCCTGGAACCAGCTGGGCCACGACCCTGCCCACTAGCAGGCCAACACAAGCTTTGAGACACCCCAAACCCCATATCCAACTGCATCAAGAGCCAGCCCAACACCCCCACCAGATCTGACACCAGGGATTCCTGGGCCCTGCAACCAGACTCATAGACCTGGCTCTGCCTGACAGCAGATCTGTCCAGCATTAACCCTAGGACCTGGTTTCACCCACCAGTGGGTGGGCAACAGCTGCAGAGTCTTCTGAACCCTGACTCCACCCACCAGTGAGCCAGCACTAGCCCCGGGGCCTCCTGGGGTTCTGCAGTCAGCCACCTTGCGACCTGACCCTGCCAACAAGCAGCTGGCAACCTCTGCGTAAAGCAAGGCCTGGCAACCAAGCAGACTGGAGGCCAACCAAGCCTACCAGACTGTTTACATAGTCAGCCCAACACAACAGAAGGACCCATGAAGCCCTTATGGGGGAACCCCTGGAACACATAGCTTGGGTAACAAGAGGGGAGCGCACTGCTGGGACGCATAGGATATCTCCTACGGAAGACCACCTCTCCAAACCTGGGAAATGTAATTAACCTACCAGATACCTAAAAATACAAACAGCAACTTAGGCAAAATGAGGTGACAGAGTAACATGTTCCAGATGAAGGAACAAGACAAAATGCCAGAAGAAGAAGTATGTGAAGTGGAGACAGACAGTCTACCCAAGAAAGAGTTCAGGGTAGTAATCATAAAGATGATCAAAGAACTCAGGAGAAGAACAGATGCACAGAATGAGAATTTAGAATTTTTTAGCAAAGAGTTAGAAAAGATAAAGAACAACCAAACAGAGATGAAGAATAACTGAAAGGAAAAATACACTAGAAGGAATCAACAGTATACTAAATGATACAGAGGAATGGATCAGGGAGCTGGAAGACAGAGTAGTGGAAATCACTGCTGCTCTACAGAAGAAAAGAAAAAAGAATGAAAAGAAATGAGGACAGCTTAAGTGACCTCTGGGACAACATTAAGCAGACTAATATTCATATTGTATGGGGTTGCAGAAGGAGAAGAGAGAGAAACAGGCTGAGAACATATTTTAATAGATAATAACTAAAAACTTCCTGGGAATTCCCTGGCAGTCCTGTGGTTAGGACTCAACACTCTCACTGCCAGGGGCTTGGGTTCAATCTCTGGTTGGGGAACTAAGATCTCGCAAGCTGTGTGACAGGGCAAAACAAAAAACAACAAAACAAAACAAATAGCTGAAAACTTCCCTAACCTGGGGAAGGAAACAGTCATCCAAGTCTAGGAAGTACAGAGAGTCCCCTACAGGATTAACCTAAAGAGGAACACACAAAGACATAATGTAATCAAAATGTCAAAACTTAAAGGTAAAAAGAGAATCTTAAAAGCAGCAAGGGAAAAGCAACAAATAACATACAAGGGAACTCCCAGAAGACAATCAGCTGACTTTTCAGCAGAAACTGTGCAGGCCAGAAGGGAGTGGCATGATATATTCAAAGTGATGGAAGGGGAAAACCTACAATCTAGAATACTACACTCAGCAAGGCTTTCATTCAGATTTGATAGAGAGATCAAAAGCTTTACAGACAAGCAAAAGCTAAAAGAGTTCAGCACCACCATAGCAGCTTTACAAGAAATATTAAAGGAACTTCTCTAAGTGAAAAAGAAAAGGCCACAACTAGAAACATGAAAATTACAAAATGAAAAAGCTCATCAGTAAAGGCAAACATACAGTAAAGATATCAAATTGTTTACATACAAAGCTAATAGGAAGGTTAAAAAACAAAAGTAGAAAAATAATCTATATCCACAATAATCAGTTAAGGGATACACAAGTTACATGTAAAATATGATATCAAAAGAAGTAATCATGAGGGGAGGAGAGTACAAATGCAGGGTTTTTAAAATGCATTTGAAATTAAGAGATCAGCAATTTAAAACAATCATGTATCTATATAGATGGCTATAGAAAAACCTCATGCTAACCACAAACAAGAAACCTATAATAGACATACACACAAAAAAGAAAAAGGAATCTAGATGTAACACTAAAGATAGTCATCAAATCATGAGAGAAGAGAACAAAATAAGAAGGGAAAAAAAGTTCTACAAAAACAACCTCAAAACAATTAACAAAATGGTGATAAAAACATACATATCAATAATTACGTCAAATGTAAATGGACTAAATGCTCTAATCAAAAGACATAGAGTTGCTGAATGGATACAAAAATAAGACATGTGTATATGCTGCCTACAGGAGAGTCACTTCAGATCTACAGACATACACAGACTGAAAGTGAGGAGATGGAAAAAGGTATTCCATGCAAATGGAAGTCAAAAGAAAGCCCGAGTTGTGATACTTATATCAGACAAAATAGACTTTAAAATAGAGACTGCTATAAGAGACAAAGAAGGACACTATATAATGATCAAGGGATCAATCCAGGAAGAAGATATATAATTGTAAATATATAAGCACCCAACACAGGAGCACCTCAATATATAAGGCAAATATTAGCAGACATAAAGGGAGACATCGACAGTAACACAATAACAGTAGGAGACTTTTAACACTTCACTTACATCGATGGACAGATCATATGGATAGAAAGTTAATAGGAAAACACTGACCTTAAATGACACATTAGATCAGACTGAGATTGACTTAATTAATATATATAGATATACACACAAAAAAAGAAAAAGGAATCCAGATATTCCATCTGAAAGCAGCAGAATACACATTCTTTTCAAATGCACAGGGAACATTCTCCAGAATAGATCACACACTAAGCTGCAAAACAAGCCTTGGTAAATTTTTAAAAAATTGAAATAAAATCAAACATCTTTTCTGACCACAATGCTATGAGACTAGAAATCAACTACAAGAAAAAAAAATGCAACAAACACAAACACGTGGAGGCTAAACAGTATGCTACTAAATAATCAATGGATCAATGAAGAAACTAAAGAGGAAATCAAAAAACACTTGGAGACAAAGGAAAACGAAAACACAATAATCCAAAATCCATGGGATGCATCAAAAGCAGTTCTAAGAGGGAAGTTTATAGAGATACAAGCTTACCTCAGAAAACAAAAGCCTCAAATAACAACCTAACCTTACACCTAAAGAACTAGAGAAACTCAAAGTTAGTAAGAGAAAAGAAATCATAAAGATCAGAGCAGAAATAAGTGAAATAGAGAATAAAAAAAAAAAGAAAATATCAATGAAACTAAAAGCTAGTTCCTTGAAGAGATAAACAAAAGTGATAAGCCTTTAGCCAGACTCAAGAAAAAAAGGGAGAGGGCACAAATCAATAAAATCAGAAATGTAAAAGGAAAAGTTACAACCCACACTACAGAAATACAAAAGACCATGAGACTACTATGAACAACTATATGCCAATAAAATGAACAGCCTAGATGACATGGACAAATTCTTAGAAATGTACAATCTAAAATATGAACATACCAATTATCAGTAATGAAATTGAATCAGTAATAAAAAAGACTCACAACACAAAGGTCCAGAACCAGATGGCTTCACAGATGAATTCTACCAAACATTTGATACCATATGAATTCTACCAAATATTTGATACCAAAACCAGACAGAGATACTACAAAAAAAGAAAAGTACAGACCAATATCACTGATCAACATAGATGCAAAACTCCTCAACAAAATACCAGCAAACAGAATCCAACAACACATTAAAAGGATCATACACCACAATCAAGTGGGATTTATCCCAGGGATACAGGATTTTTCAATATCCACAAATCATTCAGTGTGAAGCACCACATTAACAAATTGAAAAATAAAAACCATATGATCATCTCAACAAATACAGAAAAAGCTTTTGACAAAATTCAACACCCATTTATGATAAAACTCTCCAGAAATCAGGTATAGAGGGAACATACCTCAACACAGTAAAGGCCATATATGACAAACCCACAGCTAACATCATACTCAATGATGAAAAGCTGAAAGCACTTCCTCTAAGATCAGGCACAAGACAAGGATGCCCACTCTCACCACTTTTATTCAACATATTATTGGAAGTTCTAGCCACAACAATCAGACAAGAAAAAGAAATAAAAAGGAATCCAAATTGGAAAGGAAGAAGTAAAACTGTCACTGTTTGCAGATGACAGGATACTATACATAGAAAATCCTAAATACACTACCAGAAAACTAGTAGAGGTCATTAATGAATTATGTAAAATTGTTGGATACAAAATTAATATACAGAAATCTGTTGCATTGCTATACACTAACAACAAATTATTGAAAAGAGAAATTAAGGAAACAATCCCATTTACAATCACACGAAAAAGAATAAAATACCTATGAATAAACCTACGTAAGGAGGTAAACGACCTACAGTACAAACAGATGGTAAGATGTACCATTTTCTTGGATTGGAAGAATTGTTATTGTTAAAATGACCATACTACAGATTCAATGCAATCTACAGATTCAAGGCAATCTACAGATTCAATGCAATACCTATCAAAACACCAAGGGTATTTTTAACAGAACTAGAACAAATAATTTTAAAATTTGAATGGAAACAAAAGACCCTGAATAGCCAAAACAACCTTGAGAAATAAGAACAGAGCTGGAGGAATCATGCTTCTGGACTTCAGACTATACTACAAAGCTACAGTAATCAAAACAGTATGATATTGGCACAAGAACAGATACATAGATCAATAGAACAGAATAGAAAGCCCAGAAATAAACCCACACACTTATGGTCAATTAATCTATGACAAAGGAGGCAAGAATATACAATGGAGAAAAGATAGTCTTTTCAAGTGGTGTTGGGAAAACTGGACAGCTACATGTAAAGGAATGAAATTAGAACATTCTCTAACACCATATACAAAAATAAACTCAAAATGGATTAAAGACCTAACTGTAAGACTGGAAATCATACAATTCCTAGAGGGAAACATAGGCAGAACACTGACAGAAACCGTAGCAAATTTTTTTTGGATCTGTCCTTTAAAGCAAAGGAAATAAAAGCAAAAATAAACAAATGGGACCTAATGAAGCTTACACTTTGCAGAGCAAAGAAAAACATAGACAAAATGAAAAGACAATCTACTGAATGGCAGAAAATATTTGCAAATGATATGACCAATAAGGGGTTAATATCCAAAATATATAAACAGCTAATACAACTCAACATCAAAAAAAAAACAAACAACCTGATTAAAAAATGGGCAGAAGACCTGAAAAGACTTTTTTTCCAAAGAGGACATGTAGATGGCCAATGGGCACATGAAAAAGATGGCCAACATCACTAATCATCAGGGAAATGCAAATCAAAACCACAATGAGATATCACCTCACCTCTGTCAGAATGGCTATCATCAAAAAAACCACATATAACAAATGTTTTGAAGAAAAGGGAATCCCAAACACTGTTGATGGGAATGTAAATTGGTCCAGCCACTATGGAAAACAGTATGAAGGTTTCTCAAAAAACTAAAAATAGAACTACCATATGACCCAGCAATTCCACTCCTGGGTATATATCTGAAAAAAACAAAAACACTAATTCAAAAAAATACATGAACCCCAATGTTCATAGCAGCATTATTTACAATTGCCAAGATATGGAAGCAACCTAAGTGTCCATCAGCAGATGAATGGATAAAAAAGCTGTACATACAATGGATATATATATACAACAGAATACTACTCAGCCATAAAAAAGAATGAAATTTTGCCATTTGCAACAACATGGATGGACTTGGAGAGTATTAGGCTAAGTATAAGTCAGACAGAGAAAGATAAATTCTACATATCACTTATATGTGGAATCTAAAACATACAACAAACTAGTGAATATAACAAAAAAGAAACAGACCCACAGATATAGAGAACAAACTAGCAGCTACTAGTAGGGTGAGGGAAAGGGGGAGGGGCTATACAGGTATAGGGGATTAAGAGGTACAAACATTTATGTATAAAATAAGTTACAAGGATATATTGTACAACACAGGGAATACAGTCAATATTTTATAAAAAACTATAAATGAAGTATAACCTTTAAAAATTGTGAATCACTATATTGTATACCTGTAATATATATAACATTATACAGCAACCACACTTCAATAAAAAAATAAATAAAATAAAATAAAATCATTGAGCTCAAATCCCACCTCTACTGCAAGTCTACTCTGTGAATTTTGGTATACCCACACCATCCCACATCCTGGGTTTCTCTGTTAAACAGAGGTAATTGATTAATCCACATTCAGTGAATCTTTCAAGTGGTGGCTGTTTCCTCCCGCACATTCTTGCATCATGGGGACGAGACTGGAGATTGATTAGATGTCTTCCTTCTTACACCCAGCCCATTGTCCCACACCCCTCCAAAAACTTACCAGCTTAGGAGCTCATCAGACACCTGACAGCTGGGAGAATGAGTGCCTGATCTGGGGGTACAGCACGACAGTTGTACTACTCAGCTCTACTTGCTTTGAATAATAAGTTCAACTTAACTGAATAGCTCCTCTAGGAGCCTGTTTTCTTTTCCCAGTGAAACTTATGAGAGGAAAATTAGTGGGATGAACTAGTCCCTGCCACTGCAGTTGGTCTCCTGGGGGCAACAGATTTGCCCTGGTCATCATGTCCTTCCTGTCCATTTACTATTAAAATTGGTCACTGGAGTACCAGAAAATGCCCTCGTGATCCCCCTGGGTGTCAAACCAATCCCTCCATGCCCCCATTGTATAATGGCAGCCCCACCTCCTGCTGGATCATCATCCTGTCGATGATCAGAATCAATGAACTCTAAGTGGTGATTCCTTTCCTCGCCTGCTGGTCTTTTGACATAAAAAGCCCAAGGTGACCAGGAGGTAGAGATAGCTTAAAGTTTATTGGGATTCTTAGAGTGCATCCTGGTGGAAGTATTCTTCTTTTGGGAGCCAGTGCCTCTAAATCCACAAAGTCCAGGGCTGTGGGGATTAAAACACAGATTCTCCAAGTGGATCGCTAGGAGCCATGGTAGACAAGACACTCTTGTTTCTACTCCTTTGTTCCTGGACCCCTGAATTCTACCTACTGGGGACACAGCACCATACAGTGGTCATTGATTTAACATGTTTACTGCATCCTGGAAGATAGTGCCCATCTCTGCAAGGTGCCATTTCAAGCCTGGTACTTTAGATGCTTCTTCAAAAGGCCATTCCATCACTCTATCAGGGGGCAGCTTGTGGATTATACAATATATGATAGGACCAATGGACTTCGTCATATGTCACGCCTTATGTCCTTTGCTGTAAAGTGGATTCCCTGGTGTAATGTGATATTAAGCACAGTAGACTCTCTTATTAATGGATTGAACACTCTGTAATCTTTGGATGGTGGTCCTGGCCAAAGACTTGCAAGTAGAAAAGGCAAACCTATACCCAGAATATGTGCTACCAAGTGGCCCCTACTATTTGAGGAATCTATCATCCCCACTGCTATCAGGCAGCCTAGTTCTGTGATATTATCTTCTACCAGTAGCTCAGACCCCAGTAGGACAGGCAACTAAGCTTCTCAATAATGATTGTTCTCCTCTGTCCAAATCGTTCCCTTTTGTGTTGGTAAACTGAGTGTCCTCCCACAAAACGTGATTAATTGGTGAGTTTTCTAGCCTTTTCTAGCCTTGGTACCCACTACCAAGAAGAGGATCTGGCACAAGACAGACCCCCAACAAATAGAAATGAAACACCAAATATTTATATAAACCTACTCCGTGCATCTCACTGGAACTGATGTGAGCACTAAAATCTCTAATGTGTAGGAATCTAGCTCACAGTATACACTTAATACAAATAAATAATACAAAAAAATATAAATGTAAGTAAAGAAACATTTGTGAATATATGCCTTTATATATGGCCTTGGGATAAGGAAAGGACCTTTCTTCTTTGAGGAAAGATGCTGCAATTTGAGCAATTCAGCAGCAAGGAACAGAGACTGAACTCCTTCTCCAGAGCTTAAGGGCAGAACTTTGACTCTCCGTAAGGTAGGGAGATTTAAAGCTAGCTTTTATTTCTTCCAGCACCAGCATTTAATTGCAGACTTAACAGGGGCTGAGGTCTATGAAAGATTCGCCTTGTTTCTCTGAATGTGTACATTATTTACCATAGAGTCTATAAAATATTTACCTTTTTCTCAGCCGACTGCACCCTGCTCAGCCTTAACTACCTCACTGCTGCTCAAAGCTGATCAAATAGGTGGCTGGCATCTCTCCAGAAGTGGATGGAGTGAGCAGCTGGAAAGGAACCATATTTGATGCATTTGTCAGAGCACATAGCAGTCAAGGGTGTTGAAAGCCTTTCTGAAGGTACTAGGGAGAGGTGTGGGTCTTTAATCCCTTCCCACTTCTAACTACCTACCTACGTCTATTCAGGGTGCACTTATAGAACAGCTACTGTCAACTAGACGTCTTGAGAAGATGGATGGGAGGAACACACATTCCTATGTCCTTGTCGGAGAAGACAAGCCCGATGATAAAGAATCATGGCAAGAAGAACACCCAGATATTGGGCTAACTCTCCATATGACCAGAGTGTGCGAAGCACATGGCCTTATGAACTAGATTTCTAGGTTGAAATTCCACCTTACTCCCTCCCTTATGAGCATATAACCCTGGACAAATTGCCTAACTTCTGGTTGCCTCAGTTTCCTCAGGACATTAATAGTCCCAATTTCATGGGGTTACTAAGCATACCGTACCCAACACATAGAAAGCACTCAATAAAGGTTAGAGATGAGGAGAAAGGGGAGGACAATCACAGGACAGCTCTACGTGGTAAATATGTTACGACCCCCACTTTATAGATGAGGAACTGAGATTTAGAAAATTTAGTACTTTGCCAAAATTTACTTATAAGTGGAAGAGCCGGGATTCAAGTTCATGTCTGCCTAATTCCAAAGACTCTACTTATAATCACTGCTTACACAAACACACACACACACACAGACGTACACATTCATACTTAGGAAAACATGGCATATTCATCATGTGTACCACGGTTTCGGTGATACTACCAACCAACCTGCAATGAGATAAGATTTTCTTGCTATTTGCCCTTATAGCACCTCTTTCACTACAGTCATCATGATTGTAATAATTTATCAATTTGATCATTATTTGCTACAGTGTGGATCCCTCCCTAAACTGTATGCAGACAGGTGCTTGTATTTATCATGTATTCCCAGTGCCTTGATGAATATTTCATACACACTGTCATTTAATTTCCACAATAATGTAAGCAATATTTTTCTCCCATTTTATTGCTAATGAAACTGAGGCTCAAAGAAACCAAATAACTCATAGAAGAGCCCACAGCTAAAAATAGGCGAAAACAGCTCAATCTATTCCAAAGCCCATGCCCCTCTATTGGGCCATACTCTCCCCCAGAGGAAGGAAGAAGCCAGTGTTCAAGGGTAGAGGAACAAATTTCTACGTATTAAGTGCCACCATGGCAGGCATCATACTGAAATTCATTATCGACGCTATCTCTTTTACTCCTCAAGACAAGTTATTGTTCAAAACAAGATTTTTTTCTAAGACAAGTTTTTTTGCAGACCCAGGTGCAATCCCTGCTGGGCTGAGCTGGTGTGGGGGGAAGAGGAGGCTAGCACTGAGCATGAAGTGACTGGGGAAAACTAACAAGGCTACAAAGCCCTTCAGCGTAGCTTTGCTCCAATACTTCACGTTCAAAGAATAAGGCCAGCTCAGTTGGGGCTCAGGCAAAGGCCAAGTTCAGGAGCTCAGTCCTGGCCAGGTGGGGTGAGGGAGGGATCAGGAGAGAAGTCAGATGCTTTGACCCCATCATTATGACTCTGACTCATACAGCACTACCTGTTTGCTATACTAATGCTCTTTCTCCTATGCTTTTAAGAAAGAAAATACAGGTACCATTGATCTTCTCCATCTTTTATGTTCAATTGCTGGTTGATTCTTAATGAACATTACTGGTAGAAGTACTTGGCACAAAACAAAGTTGATAATGATAAAACCACACATAGTATAATGTGTTATTGACTACCAGTTAACAGAAATATCAACTCTTCTTAAATAAGAATAGATTTTCAAACTGAATTTTATAGAATTAATGTTCACAAAAGTAAATTGGCAGTGGCAGAAGCTATAATCAGTTCAACTGAACATGGAAAAAATGATTGATTAATATAATATTCATTTTACAATTCACAAAGAAATATTAGATTCTAATAAAATTTCAGTGGGGGCTTCCCTGGTGACACAGTGGTTAAGAATCCGCCTGCCAATGCAGGGGACACGGGTTCGAGCTCTGGTCCGGGAAGATCCCACATGCTGCGGAGCAACTAAGCCCACAACTACTGAGCTTGTGCTCTAGAGCCCACGAGCCACAACTACTGAGCCCACATGCCACAACTACTGAGGCCCACGCGCCTAGAGCCTGTGCTCCACAACAAGAGAAGCCACCGCTCACCACAACTAGAGAAAGCCCGCGTGCAGCAATGAAGACCCAACGCAGCCAAAAATAAATAAATAAAATAAAAAATATTCAGTGGGACAGTCAGAAATAGTGAACTGTGCTGTACAGAAATTCAGTCAAAATTATAAACTGGCTCAATAGAATTTGCTCCAGAAAACAAATTTTTGGATCAACATGAGTACAATTTTGATGAAAATAGTTGTTTCATATAGTAACAGCTTAAACAACTTTTGGGTAAAATGCAAGGTCTCTGAATATCTTATTCATCTTACCCAGAGTCTGGTGCTGCACTGGGGACCTTACTTAACGTTACCTGTAATCCTTAAGACAACCCTTTGTTATAGGACAGCAATCCCCCGGTTTTCAGATAAGGAAACAAACAAGAAAAGGTAAGCAATTTGCCCAGGGTAACCCATGATTTAGTACCAGGGCCAGGATTATTTGTTGATTAAAACAGAATAGTCTCATGGAATAATGGTCACCTGGACCTCCCTTCCTAGATTTCAGGACACTTTGCAAGGGGCGGAGGTAACTATTTCTTGGCCTCTCCAGAAAGGCAGGTGTGGCTGTGCCACTTTTCAGGTGGAAATGTTGAGACCTCAGGAGAGAAATGCACTAGCCTAAAGCTTCACGTTGTATGAAGGGTTTGAGCTTTCCCTGATCCCCAATCCACCATTCTCTTTACTCCATGAAATGACCTGCATTATAATGCTATCTCTAGAGGGGTGGGATAGGGAGGGTGGGAGGGAGGGAGACGCAAGAGGGAGGAGACACGGGGATATATGTATACGTATAGCTGATTCACTTTGTTATACAGCAGAAACTCACACACCATTGTAAAGCAATTATACTCCAATAAAGATGTTAAAAAATAATAATAAAATAAAATAGATAACTAATAAGAAAAACAAAACAAGTAACTAGAAGCAGGGAGCTCTCTACTCCCAGAAGGGTAGAGTTGTATGGAATGTAAAGTGATTCATTCAGGGCTGACAGCATTCAGGGAATTTTGTCTCCCCACCAACCCCCATCCCCCAAAGTAAAACTATCCATCAAAGATACCCAAATTAATACATCTTTCAAAGAACAGCCCATGGTCCCTGTGCTCGTTATTCAACACTCAGGCAGTGAAGGGAAGGAGCCTAAGTTGGTCACTTGCAACATATTAATATCAATGTCTTCTCTTATCACTGGTTTCTCCACGAAGCAGATTTCTCCTATCTGTTCAACAGCTATCTAAATTGGGGTTTCATGAGGAAAAGAACTAAACACATTTCAGGTCTCTGGGGAAAGAAATTAAATGTTTCTATTATGATTTCCATTTTTTTAAATCCAAATCAATAAAATCATACTGAACTTTATTTCACATTCCTGGCGTGACACCTTAGTGTCCTGTGATGAAGAAGCAATTTTATAGGACAACTTAGGGGATCACCTGCCCTGGTTCAGGGGATCACCAGACCTTTCAGTTTTAAAACTGAACACAGTGTCAGGCAAATCTGGATGGTTGACCACCTTACTTGTTCACTACTGTATTATCAATACTAGCAACCACGCTACTTCCTGGTGTGTAATGACCCTCTGCTACTCCCACTAGAGTTCTCAGCGTCTTGATTTCTTTCCCTGTAGAATGGGAACAAAGGGGGGTAATACTTGTCCTGTCTCATTCACAGTGTTATTGTTCTATATAGTAACATTGAGGAAGGATTGTTACTGTTATTTTTTAAACTTATTATATCTAGTAAAGTAAAAGAGAATTTAAATAATCTCTGAAAAATGCTATCCAGAGTGTCAGCTTTTTGAGACTGGAACAATGTTTTACTGTATTATGGTGTGCAGCACAGTGCCTAGCAGAAAAGATGCTCAAAAACCTAGTCGGATGAATAAAAGAATGAATAAGTGGATAGTCAGATGAATAACTACATGAATGAACATAAAGGGATTAAATTAACTCATTTCATAGGATTATTTTCAGAGACAGAAGTTTAATCCAACCCCTGCATTTTTCAGAGCCCACATACAAACAACAAATTCTTGATAGGGTTAAGATTAAAACTGGGTCATTTTAATATACTAAAATATGGTAAAAAAAAAATCTCAATTAACTGTCCTCATTTTCCTCAGTGATATTTTTTTCCCCCAGCAGCAGAAACTTTAATTCAACCTGTAGTTTACAGCTCTTCTTTCAACAGAAGCCTGAGGGCTTGTCTAACAGCAGAGCACTTGGGTTTGAATCCCACCTCACATCTACTCTCTGCTCTTATACCCAGATATTGATAAGCTTCAGAGATGGCTTCAGAGAAAGACCTGAGAAGCTGGAGGGGGTTATCCAGGACCCAGGTCATCGAAAGACATTAGCATCAGCATCAAAAAATTGCAAGTTGTACCAGAAGCCTGACCAAAGCAAGCTAGCAATCTCAACCTGCTTCCATCCTTTCTTCTACGTTGCCTTTCCAAATCCAATCTCCTTCTAGGCCCCCATCAAATTTCTCCTCTTGTCTCTTTGGCTTCTGTCATAGTTAAGACTCCATTAGACTCTGAGTAACTTGAGGACAAGGACCTACTTTATTCATCTCTAGATTCCAGAACTTAGCAAAGTGCCTTGTAGCATAGGAGCTCAAGAGATGTAAGAATGAATAAATGAATTTAATGCCTAAAAGTTCCAGTAGTACCCCAAATTACAACATTTGTGCCTAGCTTGAAGTGTGGTTTCAAGAAGTGTTAAATAAATGTGTGAAATAATGAATAAATGATTGATATGAATGACTTCTATTAATGGACTATTGATTATGTGCCAGGCACTGGCTAGGAACATTTTGTATGCTATCTTATTTAATCCTTTCAATCATTTTCTCTGTAGTGCTTAGCACTATCTAACATACCATATATTTTAACTTATTTACCTTGTCTACTATCAGTCTCCTCCACAAGAATTCAACCTCCACAAGGCCCTAAATCTTTGTCTATTTTGTTCACTGCTGCTTCCCCTGCTTAGAAGAGTGGTGGTACCAAATTTATATTCAGTAAATATTCATGGTATGAATATTGAATAAATATTACCATCCTTACCTTGCATAGAAAAAGCTAAATTTAGTGGTGCTAAGAAAAAAATCCCCGATCTTGTGTCAGACATTCCAAGTCTTGCACGCTTTCACTGAAAACTGGTCACATATTGTGATGTAGGTAATATCATTATTCTAGCAGGGTGGACACTGAGACTCAGGAAGATAGGATCCCCGGCTCGAATCAGAGAACAGTTTACCTAATAAAGGGCTCGGTCACAATTCAAACCCTAGTTCGTGTGGCCTCAAAACTCTTGCTCTTGCCATGACCTCAATCCACCTTGCACTGAGAAGACAACCCATCCCTGAATTAGAATATTCACGGGAAGGTGTTGCAAACCTAGAAAAAATCGAGAGACCCCATTACAACCCAAGTCAATTTAGAAAGACCCCATTGAACAAAGAGCACCCTTTTAACATTAACGATGCAATAAATGCTGAATGCAGGAGATTAGAAAGAAGTTATTAGGAGGAGAAAGACATGCCAATAACTTGAGCTCTTAATGAGATGCCCAGCGCATCTAGGACGAAGCAGTTTCCCAGAGGATTATTTGATGTGGAAGGAATAGTAAGCAGCTCTTTAGTGGCACCCAGACACATCCTCTCACATACACACCTGCTCAGGGCTCAGTGAAGACAGTGCGTAAATGTCTGGAATATTACATAAAAGCTGTCTGCCCAACCAGTCAAAGCTATTAAAATCCATCTTGCTGAAACGAACCCTGAGAGCAGGTCAAACAAATCTAATTTTTATTGTTCCTTAAGGAGATGACTGTGTCAGAGACAAAGGAGAGAGGCAGGAGGCCAGTTAGAAAGAAAAAAAAAAAACCCTAAGAGGCCTTAAAAAATTAAATGTTCAAAAGAACCATGGCAGGCAAGATAAATGATATATTACAGTGCTGGTTTAAACCTAATTGATGACTAATGTTGTAATGCATCTGAACCTACACTGATCTATTATCCGTCTGGTTCAGGATGAAGGGACACTGGGAGGAGAAAAATTGCTAACTGTTTTAACCTGATGGAACTTTAAAAAAATAACCAGCCCAGTTACTTTAAAAGATAAATGGCTCGGTGGTGACCTCCTAATGTATATCAGGGTCTTGCAATGCAAAATCAAATGTTAATTAAATAGAATCCAGTGCAGGAATGATGCAGAAAGAGCGTGGTTTAGAGCCCAAGAGGCCATAGGGAATTGTGTTGTCGGGTTTCAAAGAAACTACCAGTGGAGAGGCAGTAATGGCAGACCACATAGGAGTAACTATGAAAAAAATCAGATGTACACACAAACACCATCTAGATAACACCTACATTAAAGTTATACAGAGTAGCCTGCGGGCACAGCTAAATCACAGTCATTGGAAGGGCAGGGTTACCAACAGAGTTGCTTAAATTCACTGAGGTGGATCAGAGAGGCTTTATTTTCTTGATCTGTTACAGCACAACCTCAACATAACCCTCAGAAAACAAAACAATGCAAGATGTAAGAATACGTCAAAAGGATTCAAGAGACAACTTGAAATGGCTCCAGATGGCCAAGTCTAGGATGATGTTAGCCACAAAAGAGTGAATGTAATAAATTGTAACAAAAGACTAAAATAAGAGTCAATGAGCTCATACTGATATTAATAAATGAATATATGAATGAATGGATGAATGAATGAATGAAGAGAAGGGAAATCTTGTTAGAGTAGATCCAACTAGTAAGTGTGTAAGATATGAGGGAAATAGAAAAGCATCATTTCACATTCAGCAAGATAATAACTGTTTCAGGCAAAAACCGCAATAGATTCTAAAATTAGTGAGCAAAAAAATGTGAGAAACAGAATATTTATATGTTTCCACTGTATCTCCACTTTGAAGACAGCTGGACCAAGGGACCACAGTTATCACCAGTAACGGTGCAGATGGACATCATGTGCCTCCTGTTAAAATGCACTGAGAATACCACAGTGGTATTCTTGATAGAAATGCATAACCAGAACTTAATCATGAGGAAATATCAGAAAAACTGAAGAACATTCTGACCAGAAATTGACTAGTCAGTTCTCCTCAAAGGTACCAAGGTTGTATATCTAGTATCAAGTCAAAGAATGACTCAGGAAGTGTTCCATATTAAAGGAGATCAAGGAGATATGGCAATGAAACACAACCTGTGAGGCTGGGTTGGACGCCGGACCAGAAAAACAGACATCTGTGGGACAACTGGAGACGTTTGCATTAAGTCTGTGGATTAGATACCAACATTGTATCAATGTTCCTCTCATAAATTTGATAGTTATACAATGGTTATTTGGAAAAAAAAAGTTAACATTTGGGGAATTAGAGTAAAATACAGACTTTCTTTGTTCTAATTTTGAAACTCTTTTGTAAGTCTGAAATTATTTCAAAATGAAAAGTTAAAAAACTTAATACATAGAAGGCCATCATTGCACTTTTGCTGAGGAACTATACCTAGAACAAGCTGTTCTCCTCAGAGGTGGGGAGAGCTACTACAAAAGCCTGTATGTCCTTGCTCAATTGGGAAAGGAAAGAACCAAGAGAAGAAAGAGGTGATCACTTTGATCAAGTTCATCAGAAAGGGTTAGGTACCTACAAGGCATGAGCAACCACAGAACAGTTTTGCCTGGCTTGCTCATGCCCAGGATGGTATCTGACCCTTTAGGTGCAGGGGTTGCAAACGGGTACACTGAGAACAGCTCTCTACTGACTGTGGCTTAGGAGAGAGAAGAGAGGGAATCATTGTTAACAACTGTAATAATAATTACACCATTTAATTTGCACTTACTGAGTTAGTCTCTGTGCTAATGTCCTTAATATATTATCTAATCTAAGATGTATAAAAGCCCATGAGAGAGGTACTGTACACATTTTAAGAAATGGGAGAAGACATATTTGTTTTGTAAAACAGACTTGTTTCACTAAAAGAGAGATTTAGCAGTATTGTTAAAATGACCATACTACCCAAGGCAATCTATAGATTCAATGTAATCCCTATCAAATTACCAATGACATTTTTCACAGAACTAGAAAAAATAATTTTTAAATTTGTATGGAAACACAAAAGAGCCCAAATAGCCAAAGCAATCCTGAGAAAGAAGAATGGAGCTGGAGGAATCAGGCTCCCTGACTTCAGACTATACTACAAAGCTACAGTCATCAAAATAGTATGGTACTGGGACAAAAACAGAAACATAGATCAACAGAATAGGGTAGAAAGCCCAGAAACAAACCCACACACGTATGGTCAATTAAACTATGACAAAGGAGGCAAGAATATACAATGGAGAAAAGAGAGTCTCTTCAACAAGTGTTGTTGGGAAAACTGGATAGCTACATGTAAAAGAAATGAAATCAGAACATTCTCTAACACCATACACAAAAATAAACTCAAAATGGATTAAAGACCTAACTATAAGACCAGATACTATAAAACTCATAGAGGAAAACATAGGCAGAACACTCTTTGACATAAATTGCAGCAATATGTTTTTGGATCCGTCTCCTAGGGTAATGGAAATAAAAGCAAAAATAAACAAATGGGACCTAGTTAAACTTAAAAGCTTTTGCACAGCAAAGAACCATAAAGAAAACAAAAAGATAACCTATGGAATGGGAGAAAATATTTGCAAATGATGCAACTGACAAGGGATTAACTTCCAAAATATACAAACAGCTCATACAGCTCAATATCTAAAAAACAAACAACCCAATTTTAAAAATGGGCAGAAGTTCTAAATAGACATTTCTCCAAAGAAGACATACAGATGGCCAATAGGCACATGCAAATGTGCTCAACATAGCTAATTATTAAAGAAATGCATATCAAAACTACAATGAGGTATCACCTCACACCAGTCAGAATGGCTATCATCAAAAATTCTACAAATAGGTTCAGGGAACTCTACTCAGTGTTCTGTGGTGACCTAAGTGGGAAGGAAATCCAAAAAAGAGGGGATATATGTATACATATAGCTGATTCACTTTGCTGTACAGTAGAAACTAACACAACATTGTAAAGCAACTATACTCCAGTGTAAAATAATTTTAAAAAAACGTTTAAGAGAAAAGAAAAAGTCTACAAATAATAAGTGCTGGAGAGAGTGTTGAAAAAAGGTGTACTCCTACACTGCTGGTGGGAATGTAAATTGGTGCAGCCACTATGGAGAACAGTATGGAGGTTCCTTAAAAACTAAAAATAGAGTTACCATATGATCCAGCAATCCCATTCCTGGGCATATATCCAGAGAAAACTATAATTTGAAAAGATACATGCTTATTGAGGTGAGATTGAATTGCTATAAACTTCCCTCTTAGAACTGCTTTTGCTGCGTCCCATAGGTTTTGGGTCATCGTGTTTTTGTTGTCATTTGTTTCTATGTAGTTTTTTATTTCTTCTTTCATTTCTTCAGTGATCTCTTGGTTATTTAGTAGTGCACTGTTTAGCCTCCCTGTATTTGTGTTTTTTACAGGTTTTTTTTTTCCTGTAATTGATTTCCAATCTCATAGCATTGTGGTCAGAAAAGATGCTTGATATGCTTCCAATTTTCTTAAATTTTCCAAGGCTTGATTTGTGACCCAAGATGTGATCTATCCTGGAGAATGTTCCATGTGCACTTGAGAAGAAAGTGTATTCTGCCACTTTCAGGTGGAATGTTCTATAAATATCAATTAAATCTATCTGGTCTATTGTGTCACCCAAAGCTTGTGTTTCCTTATTTACTTTCTGTTTGGATGATCTGTCCATTGGTATAAGTGAGGTGTTAAAGTCCCCTACTATTATATACAATGGAATATTACTCAGCCATAAAAAGAAACGAAATTGAGTATTTGTAGTGAGGTGGACCTAGAGTCTGTCATACAGAGTGAAGTAAGTCAGAAAGAGAAAAACAAATACTGTATGCTAATATATATATATATGGAATCTAAAAACAAAAATGGTACTGATGAACCTAGTGGCAGGGCAGGAATAAAGACATAGAGAAGGCACTTGAGGACATGGGTGGGAGGGGGAAGCTAGGGCAAAGTGAGAGTAGCATCGACATATATACACTACCAAATGTAAAATAGTTAGCTAGTGGGAAGCAGCAGCATAGCACAAGGAGATCAGCTAGGTGCTTTGCAATGACCTAGAGGGGTGGGATAGGGAGGGTGGGAGGGAGGCTCAAGGGGGAGGGTATATGGGGATGTATGTGTGCATGTGGCTGATTCACTTTGTTGTGTGACAGAGGCTAGTGCAGTATTGTGGAGCAGATACACTCCAATAAAGATCTATTTAAAAAACAAACAAAAATACAAAACAAAAAGATACATGCACCCCAATGTACATAGCAGCACTATTTACAATTGCCAAGACATGGAAGCAACCTAAGTGTCTATCAAAAGATGAATGGATAAAGATGTGGTATATATGATTCAAAAATGATAAAAATGAACTTATTTACAAAACAGAAATAGGTTCACAGACATAGAAAACAAACTTATGGTTACCAAAGGGAAAAGGGGGAAGGGATAAATTAGGAGTTTGGGATTAAAATATACACGATATGATATATAAAATAGATAACCAGCAAGGACCTGCTGTATAGCATAGGGAACTATACTCACTATCTTGTAATAACTGATAATGGAAAAGAATCTAAAAAATAAAATATATATATATATATATATATATATATATATATATCTGAATCACTTTGCTGCATATCTGAAACTAACACTACGTTAGAAATCAACTATATTTCAATAAAAATTAAAAAAAAATAAAAGAGAGATTTATCAATTTGGCAATGGATGGAAGTGATAACTCCATAGTCTATGCTTCTTATTCTTAACCCTGGTATACTCCACAGCCTCAGCAAGAGTGCAGAGCCCACTTACCAATGACTTTTAAAAAATTTAACTAGATTTGATCCATAGTTTAGGGTGAAAGTTAAAATGTGAAAAGAAAAAAAAATACCCAAACCAAGGAATTTCTCAGCCAAGTATACAAATATATAGGCAAGAGCGTTGCAGGGTCATTTAATCTACTTATGACACCTATGATATCCAGCACTTAGGTAGAACTCCACTTGTTTCACAGTCATCATTAATGTGCTAATTGCTAATGATCTTCATCTGTTCTTTTGAGTCAATAAGAATTTAGTGAACATCTTCTTGTGCAAAATATAGTGCTGGGCCTC